>NC_046379.1:14875889-15113389 GCF_011125445.2 Fundulus heteroclitus | reverse complement strand
AGCGGTTTAGAAAATGGATGGATGGATGGATAATATTTGTTGATGTTGTCTCTGATTCAATTGCAGTTCGTGTCCTGCATATGTCATAAGTCTGTGACTTTGCGCTTGAAACAACAACTCAGACTGCTGTTATCCATACTGCTTGTGTACTTTTTTGCACTGCAGGTTTTCCTTCCGCCCAACTTTCAATTATGATGCTTGAATACAGTAATCCGAGGGTAGCAAACTTCTTTAGCCCTGAGCCTCTGTGGCCTGTCTTCCATGAGGGGAGTAAGACGCAGAAGGCGTCATTGACTGTCTCTGGTGGTCTCTTGTTCAGGAGTGGTTGTGATGAAGCACTTGCTCTAGCCACAGTCCAGATGTTGTTAACCTCTTGAATGAGCTTCGCTTCACAATCCTGTCATTGGCTGATTATCCGTGTCACTTGTGCAGCTATTTTGATCACGTTTTCCTTCCACTCAACTTTCCATTATTATGCTCGAACACAGCACTCTGTGAACAGCTAGCTTATTTAGCTACAGCCATTTGTGGCTTACCCTTATTGCGGGAGGAGACAGTGACAGTCTGCTTGAAAGCTGTTAAATCAGTAGTCTTCTTTATGTTGTGTAGGCCATAACATAACATTAATTTGATTGATCTAATTAAATATTCACATTTTTCGATCAATGAATTCAGGGATTTTTTTGGCTAAAAGCCACAATCATCAAAATGAACAAAAATAACAACAAAAAAATTCACTCTGTAAGGAATTTGTAATATTAGTTTCAATTAGAGTTCAATTAGTGAAATAAATTAACTTTTCAATGGTATTCTAATTAATACAGATGCACATCTATGCCTAAATTGATTCTAATGTTGAGAATTTGTAAATATCCTGCCTCATGGCCATGTTTCATTGAGCTTCTTTTAACACAAGGCCAGGAAACAAGTGGCTAAGGTGGATTTTTTTTACTTGAGTGCTATGCAGAAGGCAGTTTTCTGAACAGCTCTGACTCAATTGGTCTCTCACTGGAATTTCTAAACATTCAATAAAAAAGGAAAGAGCAGGGGGAGAAAAAAAATCTTAAATGTCCAATCTTATTCTCTAACCCGTTAGAGTGACACTTGCGAATTTCCACTATGGACAAGGTGGCAGTACAAACGCAGATAGATGAAGGGGAATAAAAGGGCCTTCTCATGACAAACTTTCTGTAAATGTCAGCCTTTCATGCTGTTGAGAAGACCTATTTCATATCTATTACAGCAGGCATTCTGTGTCCGATATTTCAGATTTCAGTCCTCCCCGCACAGCAAATCCTCTGCCAATCTTCCACCCTTAAGAATCTCTGCCAGCCCTGATGCATTACCCCCCCCCCCCTCCCTCCCGCTATACCACCCCCAACCCCCCACACCCCCACCACCCCGTCTTTTGATGTGACAGAACAAACTGCGACCTATTAGGATTAAGGCTTTGAAAAGATCTTTGAAGCCGCTCAAGGTTCCTTTAAACTGGGGAACGACAATATGAGCTGTGTGGCAGCAGATGCTGAATGGAGTGATTGCTAGTCCTTAGCGAGGTCTGCTGTCACATCACATCACACACACACACACACACGCACGCACACACACACGCACACACATGCACATTATGTGTGCATACTCTTTACTCAGTGTTCTTTTACAGGACAAATGCACATTTGCTGTCATTTTCTGTTACCTGTCAGGGCCACGTCTGGCTCATGGCCAATGCTGCATTTGAACTGCTGCCCAAGATGAAAACAACCCTAACCACATACATTTTGGTTTTTATTTTATTTTTATTTTTTTCTCCACCCCTCCTTAATGATATATGTCCTGTTTAGGACACAGCCAGCAGCAGCAGACAACCAAATGTGAAGGACTGAGTTTTGATTGGCAGGAATACAAGCTTTTGGAATCAGAAATGAATGCAGCAAGTCGTAACCCACTTATATATTCTTTAAAAAAAAAAAAGGAAGGCACGCTTTTGGAGGTATTTACTTAGCTAAAAATTAGGCGAGTTCAAGGTACTTCTGTATGTATTGGAAAAGGCTCTCAAAAGCACAGAGGAATTTCATTTCATCTGTTTTTTTTCCCCTTCTTTTTGAAGATGCCTCACCACCAACAGCTCATCTGATGATGCTGGAATGATGGAATGCTGCAACAACACACGCAAAAAAAAATAACACCTTGAATGCCGCCTGTACTCTTAACTTCTTTCGCACAAACACGACAGAGTGCAAATACCATTGCTATGCATCTCCCAAAGTCGAGAGAAAGAATTTAGCTTTCTTTTTATCTAATCACTACTCTGAATATTCCCCCCTGAGCTAGCCGAGGACTGATGGGGACGTGAAATATTCAAACCGGGTGACTCCTGGAGAGATTTATCGAGGCAAATTTCACAGCCGATCTTATTTAGATATTCAGTGTGTGTTTTTTTTTTTTTTTTTTTTTTTTTTTTTAGGGGCTTAAACGGTCCCCGGTGTGAGATGTCACCAAGAGACAGTCGCTGCAGATAACGGTGGTCTGTGGTTGAAATGAAGCCATGGGGCACAGAGAGCAAAGTCTTCTCGGCACACAGAAAGAGAGGCGAGTTCTCATGGAGCTGCCACCATAGAGCACATATTGATCTGCCAATGCATCTTATCTTCGTGACTCCAGATTAAAATGCTCAACATTGACTCTTCCCTTCTCTCTCTCTCTTCCTCTCACTCTGCCAGGCTGAAGGCCTTTCTGTGTCCCTGAGTGGAAGAGCTGTAATCTCCCCATGAAGCAGTGGAAGTATTAGAAAGAGTTTAGATGCTGGCAGTTGTTTTCTCTGTTCAGAGTGTGCAGTTGAGGTTTTTTTTTTTTTTTTTTTTTTTTACCCCTCCCTTTTCCCCTCACGCTTTGCATTGAGGCTGCTATAACTGTATGTATTCTTCTTCTGGGAACGACTGAGAATCGGTTCCTCCCAGGCCTTCTTTAATGTTGTGGCCAAAAAAAATCAGAAAGGAGTTGAATCGTTTAACAAAAGAGGGGGAAGCCTGGGCAGACAACCGGATGAGACCCGGGCTCCAGGGCTTTGACTTTAGCCAAACAAACTTTTGTATTTCAATTTTTTTTTTTTTATAGCACCACAGATTAAAGAGGATGCAGACCAAAGCTCCCTACCACGCCAAGCCTATCTGTGGTCTCATCAAATGGTGCATTCAGAAAAGGGCCTGCACCTGTTAGCGGACACTGGAGGAGCAGGATCACGATGATATTGAGCAGGGCTTCATGGGTATCGGAGTCAAAACAAAGCTGACAGCTAGGCCTTATTCATCTTTGATGTTCATTGATGAGGAAACTGGTGGGCCTCAACAGGGCATTGTTTCCCCTAAGTGGTGCCCATTGATAGCCAGAAAGCCACACTTGTTTTTAGTCTCTGATGGGTGGAGCTCCTTTTAAAAGGCTTAATGGTGCATTTAACCAGTCCTAAACACTGCGCTTTCAGAGTCCTCCCTGCACCATTGGCTTGATGCTAGCTTCCTGCTTCCTACATGACCTGCAAACAATGATTGAAAGCTAATCATTGCATAAACGCCTAACACCGGCGGCTCTGTATGTACCGTCAGCTCATTTCAAATCGAATTTCATTAAATTCAACCTATTTACCCAGAGGCCGTTCACAGAAAATGTCACCTCTAGACACCGTACAAGGTCAAATTCCTTTTTAGTTATACAGAAACACACAATAACTCTAATTTCTACTGATGCAACCCAATTACTTTGGCAGATTAGATTCATTGATGCACAGTGACTCAGTTTACACTGCAGACGAGCCACAATATAATTTTCTAAAGAAGCCCAGCCAATTACATTGAGTCACTGACTTTATTGTAAGCCCTCCTCCTGAGCAAGGAAGTATTGATAGTGGACAGATAACTGCATTGAGATGTTGACTTTGTGGCAATAACTCTTATTGAGCAAGCAGTTCCCGGGTTCCTCTAAATGCCTGCCATCGCCATGGTGGGATTCACGAGTTTTTTTGGAGTTGTCCAGAGAAAGAGATTTTATTTTTATATGGGCATTTCCTTTGTGTTTGTCCTTTTTAAAATTCCTTGACAAACATGACAAACAAGACAAGTGTCTTGCTCCATGGCCAAAATGTTACAGACATCACAAATGTTACAGCATATTGCCAGCCCACAATTAGGCATTCGTGTCACAATCACCTAAATGAACAACAACAACAATAATAATAATAATAATAATAATAATAATAATAATAATAATAATAATAATAATAATAATAATAATAATAATAATGATTAGGTTGAGAAAGACAGAGGCCCAGAGTTCAGTATCCAATATGGCTCACTAGCATATTGGAGATACTGGAAAGTTGGACATATTAACAGTTAATAGTTCTGTTCTGGGATGCCCCCTGGAGCCTGTGCAGGTAGTGGGAGACAGGACTATAAGAAGAATAACACCACTGATGGACAATGTCTCCCACCTGATGCATGGAGTTGCTGCAGAGCTGGAGAGCTCTTTCAAAGACAGACTGCTGCATCCTAGATGTTAAAAGAGTGCTTCCGTGGGTCCTTCCTCCCAGCTGCTGTTAGACTTTATAATCTCTACCAATCCCAACAGACTAAATAAGTGTTTACAAACATCTTACTGATTGCACAATCATTTACACTCATTCTATTGTCCATTTGCACGTGCTTTAGCTTCTCTGAGGTGTTTGCTTGCATGTTTCATAGTTTTCTCACGTTTTTCTACAAAGCGGCTGCTGTCTTTCCTCTATTGAACTTCAATATTGGATTTATTTAAGTAATGTATAGATTTTCACCTGCACATGCAGTATTATCAATTAATGATTGCACAATTTTCTTCCCCCACCCCCTTTCTGATAGCTTCATTCTCTCTGGTTTAGAACTTATCTTTAAATTAGCTTTTTTTTATTCACATTACTTAGTCTAGTGTGTAACTCTTGAGTATCCTGTCTTTGTGTTTTTTTTCCCGCAAGATTTCCTCCATTGTGGGGCAATAAACGTATTTCTCTAATTAGCACCTTTGATGTTTTGTTACAACAAATAAGAGGCACTCATAATGAGGCACAATCTCTGTGAACATGCTCATACAGGGTCTATATAGACATAAGTTGTTATAGTTTTTTTTATTGCTGCTACCAATTAGCACTAAAGCAAAGAGCAATTCACCCCAATTTTCCGACTTGCAATTAGAATATGCTTAATTCCATTGGGGCTATATTTCCAGATCCAAGGTGAAACGTATGAGACAAATGGAATCGTACCATCATATCTGACATGCTTGGGGTTAAAGGTTTGGTCAAAGATGGAGCTATAAATTGTTTTATTTTTGTCAGGAAACCTGAGTAGGTAGAAAACCCAAAATTCTAGCCTTGTCCGGCTCTCTGCAATGAGCTTATAAGGAGCTTGAACTTGGTGTGTGGAATTAGGTGAGGGCAGGACGGTGGAGCAGCAGGTTCGCAGGTACGGTGAATGATCCTTGATGAGAACAGAGCAGGAGACGTGTGGCAGAGGGCAGACAAGCCAGATTCATGACATTTTTTTTTTACTAAAAGAGAAATACAACAAAATTAACCACATCATTCAATTAGGCTCAAAAGTTGTCTTTGGAGTACAACTGTGTTTGTAAAAACAACCATTTAATAAAAACAATAATTGGGTACTGCCCTGCACACTCTTGCAAATGTTTGGCTCAGACCACAGTGAAGCAAGATCCAGGAACAAGTCTGCATTCCAGGTTCAGTCTCCACCTCTCCACTCTTTGCGATATAAATATAAAACCCTGGACAGCCTTCATAAAGTGCATTTCTCATGCCATTGTTCAGCTAATCGTATCCTCTCCAACAATTTCAGGATGTGACAAGATAAGATAGGGGAATATTAATGCCATATCGCCTTATCTCAAATTATGAAAATGCGCCGATGAGGGGAGGCCATCAAGGGAGGAAATAGGAATCAATTTGTAACGCTTTCCATTTTGTACATCGTCTTGAAAAGAAAACAGTAATTTTCCACGTTATCTACTTCAGATCCTATTAGAATCAGGTTAATTTAGTGGCAGTGATTTCAAAACGTTATCATGTCATCCTATCAGCTAAAGTCTTTGAGTGCTCTCTGTTTGTAAGGCGGGACTGTTCAGATTTCATATCGCTCCTGATACAGGATCTGACTGATGCATGATCCTGGAAATCACCTGCAGAATGGGAATGCAGGCAGACTGCATTAATTAATTCCGTTTCAGTAAGCTTACTGTGTGGTTCACCTTTAAATAAAGTGAAAGCAAGTGAGGCCTTGCTTCTCTTGTTGGATAAAACTTGTTTGCTCTCCTGTTTCTTTTCCTTTCTTCATTTGCAATCTACTGTGTTGCAAAAGCATCTATACCCCTTGAATCTTTCAATTTATCATGCATAAAACGGTGCGGAGGAAAACTAACATTTGACATCACACTCAAGCCCAACTTTAAACATAGTAGTGGCGGCATAGTGATGTGTGGGTGCTTCTTCGTCAACAGGCACAAGGCAGCAAGTCAGAATAGATGGGAAGGGCTGAATGGAGCTAAATACATGGGAATCCTGAGAGAAAACGTGTCAGAGGCTTCAAATGAGCTAAAATGTTATTCTCCAGATGTGCAAAACTGGTGAAGACATACCCCAAGAAACCTGCAGCTGTTGACTAAAAGCATTGACTAAGGGGGATGGCTAGTACACAGGCACATGTTCCTCCCACTGCTGCTTTGCGTTAGCCCCTCAAATGAAATTGCAGTAAAATGCACTGGAATTTGAAGTTGTTATGTGACAAAATGTGAAAAGGTCTAAGGGGTATAAAGGATATGGCAAGCCACGGTACATACATTTTCATTTTGCGGCTGTCCAAAAACAAAAGCAAGTCCAATTCTTCTTCTTTTTTTTTTTTTTAATAAATACTTTGCATGTTGTTGTTGCTTTGATAGTTTGAAAGTTTCAAACGTCCTTCTTCCTATGAAGTGGCAGCATGCCCATAATTCACCATTACAGATTCTTAATTCATGAATATGAATGTGTCGTCCTCAAAAAGCTGGCTGGAATTGTTGTGAAAAATTCAAGGACTCTTGCCTTGTTCCTGAGCAGAGGTGTATCAAGGATGCACAGCCACATCTCAACTTAAATAAGGGCCTCCACAAACACCTTCAAAGTGCTGCAAGAAGAAGCTCTCACCCAGTTCCTTTCCCTCTCTCCCCTCCTGATTGTTTGCAAGCTTGATTGGCTTGGATTCTTAAATGATAGGCTCATATAAAGTCCCGGGCTTTGTTTGCACGGCCGCGTATTGGTTGGCTGCCTCCTTAAGCGCGAGGAGATATGCAAGAGCAATCAAATATTTCTATGACTTGTATAAATGATGGCGGATGGCAGGGGGGGAGGAAAGTTAGAATTTTTCCTTCCTCATTTGCGGTTCAATTGCCAAAGTGTGTATTGCCTGTTTTTTTCCAGAACGAAAATAGATGGCTTTGTCACTCAGTATGCATAAACTGTTGGTCTGTTTGTTGCACGCTGTCAACGGAAATGATAGCAATTCTATTTGTCTTATGAGAGAGAGACATTGTTACAAAGTCTGAATAGTAGTTTTCATGAAAGGAGGATTGTTTGTCTATTCTGAAGTTATTTTCCTAACACATTACATGACACATCCACATGAACTCTTTCAATTGCTTTAACCTCGCATCACAATCTGATACGTTAAGAAAAAAAAGAAAAAAAAAAGAAAAGCAACGTGACAGCTTCTGCACGCTGGCACACTCCATATTGTCTGTGTTTGAGCGGGCAGGTTTCAGATGCATCAAGGGGGAAAAAAAAAAAGTTGATACGAGTGCTGGTAATTATCAGCAACTCACCCGTCACCAATAGTACACCTGAGAGATTACAAATTGTCTATTTATCTGAAATGACATACTGTCAGGTCCAAATCTACCTTGCAGTCTCGTATCATTCAGCACTTGAGCCAAACATATATTTCTATCGAGGCGTTGGGGGAATAGCATCCTCTGTTTGGCGCAGAGGAGGTGTGTCCCTTTCTATCTTGACGAGAAAGGAGTTGTATGTGTTTGTGTATGGCGGTGGGAGGGTGGGTTACCTCTCTTTTGTTCACTCCCCTCTCTAACTGGTAGTGTTTGACTTCCCCAAGCCAGGAGTGGGTAATTCTGGATCCCTGTGTGAGGCTGTTAGATCACTGAGGCCCGAGACAGCACCATTCTTTGCAGACCCTTGACAGCAAATATGTGGTAATGATATTGTCTCCTGCTGGGTAATAACACACAATTCAGACTGCCACATACTGCAGTCGCTGGGGGAAAAATGGAGGGGAGAGGAAAAAAAAAAAAGAATTACACTGAAGTACTGGAAGAAAATGACAGGAGAAATGTCTTCATCCTGAAGTGTTACATTGGAAAAAAAAAAATCCCTCCTGCCGGACACTGTGTTGAGAGTCACTGCTTTACGTGCGGTGCGACACAGGATGCGACAACCACTAACATACGGTGCTATGCAAGAGCACCTTTCTTTCGCATTTAGTCACGTTACAGTCACCAAATAGTGAGTTTCATTGGGACACTGTATTGCAGAGTTGTGAAGAGAAGGGAACATAATGCATGGTTTTAAAATTGTAAAAGAAAATGAACATCTTAAGCAAAAACTTAGAAGAAGCACTTTAGGCTTCTAATACAGCTGCAAGTCTTTTGGGGACCAGCTTTGCACACCTGCAGAACAAGATTTATGTCTTTTGTTTGTAAATTACCTCAGGTTAGTTTGGATGGAAAGTTGTCCTCTAAATATTATACTTTATATTTAAGTTTGCTTTGATCTAAACCATTCCATTATAGCTCTGGCTGTATGTTCAGGATTGTACTGCTGAAAGATGAAATTCCTCCTCATTTTCATCCTTTTTACAGGCTCTACATGGTATTTTCTCAGGGTTACCTGGTATTTAGCTCTTTCCTCTGCTTGCTGAAGAAAAGTCGGAACAGCTTTCTCCAAACAATGGTGTGTCCTACATGGTTTGTGAGAAAATGTAAACATGCCGTGTATGGCTTTCTTTCAACAATATTTTTTTTTTCTGGCAGTCTGACCTACAGATTAGAAATGTAGACGACTAATGGTCGTCCTGTCAAAAGATTCTTCCATCTGAGCAGTGAATCTCATCCAGGGTTGTCTTGGGCCTGCTTCCCCCGATTTATGCTCTTCTTGCCTACTTTTCAGTTTAGCTTGACAAAATTACTCTGTAAATAAGTTTGTGTTGTAAAACTCTGTATGGGTTCTAGAGATGACATGTTTCCTGGTGCAGGTCTGTCAGCAGTTCCCTGCCCTGATTGGTGGTTAATAACTCTGGCGGAAAAACAAAAACATTGGCTTTAAAAGAACAAAGTGCTAACGCGCTGCATAGTTTGTGGAGCGTGCTTCGACCATGGAGACCTCTCATTGTCACCCAGACCACACTGGCAGCTTCAGCCTTGACCTTTGCGTTGCTCCACTTGGTACTCGGCTTGTAACTGTCAACACCATCCATCACTGGCCAAACAGGGGGCCAAGGATGGTGGGGGCCTGGTCCCCCTGCTGTACTGTGAAATTGTGGCATGCGATCCTTAATGTGCGTGAAGTTTACAAGGCCTCGACACAATGCATCAAGCTTCAGGGGGGCTGCCGGGAGCTAGTCTATTAGCCACCTGCTGTGTCCCTGGTTGCCTGGACTTACTCCTACGGGATAAGTCTGAATAATAGCATAATGTCTTCATGCCTCCGAGAAAGCAGCCTCAGCCCTGCTTTTTAACCAAAACAGGTTGTCATTCAGAAACAGAGGTGAAATCCATGTAACACACCTGCCAGTGCTAATTGGACATGGTTTAAAAAAAAAGTAAAAAAAAAAAAAAAAAAATGCATTTCTTGCCCTTTAAAAATAAAATAAAACATCACCTTGTCTAAATGATCTTACCCAGTATACACTGTCCTTGACTTCAACAAAGACCTCGCTTCACTGCAGAGGTAGAAAGAGAGTGACAGAGAGTGAGTCCTCCTCCTTATTCATGCATTCGCCTACCCGACAGGCACCGTGCAATTGGCTAAAATGTAAAAAGCTAGCCTTGATACTGCACGACTGGGTGAAAACAGGGAAGCATATTGAAACGGAAGAATTCATCTTTTCTATCAGCCCCTTTCGCTCGCGAGCTGAACGGAGAGGCTGATGGGTTCAGTCTCAGCCGCTCAGATTTGCATAACACAGACAGATGAACTCGAGTGATTGAATTGGGCAAGGTGGAGGGAAAAAAAACTGAAAAGAAAATGAATTTCAGAGTGAATTAAGAAATGACGGACGTGGCAATGGCTACAGTATTTATTTTTCACACTAAAATAATTACAGAATTAACCTTTCCTTCCTCTGTAACAGTCCTCTAAATCCTATTTATCACATGTCGAATTTGATTTACTGGGCTTGACTCTTTTTTTTTTTTTTTTTTAGAAGAACAGCACTGAGTCTTTCGTTAATAATGGCCCGGACTACACTGCTGTGCAATGGCAGTTCTTGCATAAATGCAAGTTCCAGATCTAATATTAATCCAGTGAGACCCTCCTTTTACCCTCCCCCTTAAGATGCAAGAAATGATAAAATGCAGTGCAGTCCCACCAAATGTTCATGAGCAGTCCATGCCAACTCACAGCTGTGCTTCATTCGGTTGATTAGACTCACCTGGTCCCCATATCATTGATCACCTCCCCAGCAGTTGGAAGCCAGTTAACTTCTTTAATTGCAGATCCTTCAGTTTGCTGTCCTCCTGTTGCCTCTCGAGTTCAGCCTGATCATTGTCTTGCTGCTCTCATTCCTTGGGTGTAACCAAAATGTTGGCTTCACAAACTCATATTCCGCAAACGAAAATATTAGCTTCTCTTCCATTAAACCGTTGATAGATAAGGAAATTTGAGGACGGCGACGCTAGCCTTTTGTCTTCAGAAAAAAAGATGCTACACACACACACACACACATGGTACATGAAGAACATGTGCAATGCTGCATGTTTGAGGGGATAGCTGTTTTAGTTCAGAATAGATTCCTTCTGAACTTTAGCTTTTACACTACAGTGAAAGCATTTGAGAAGGACATTATGTTCCTCTGTGCCCAGGCAGCTGCATTTGTGTGATTGTGGGATGGAAGCCAGTGTTGCCAGTTCTTGCAAGAGAAACAAGCAACCAGCTCTATTACCTGTACATTGTGAGCAATATAAATGAACAAGTCAAAAGTCGCTTGTAATAAGCAAATGTGGCAACACTGCTGGAAGCCTGAAACACAATAAGCATCTCCACAGGTCCCCTTTGCCCTCTGTCAGCGAGAATCATGACTTTTTAAGTTACTTACTTACTGTAATATCACTAATATCAATCTTGTTATATTTAATGTACACTATTTTTGAATTGAAATTTATAAATAAAATTTGTTTTCATCATTGCTACATAGAAACATGTTTTCTTATCCTATACATGTTGGTTAAATGTCCCTTGAGGATCGCCATAGGGTAGGCAGTAAGCCAGCCGGTGTTTTGTATGGAGGTGTAAAATTAAGAGTCCCGCTGTGGCGACCAAAAAATCTAGCTCTGAGTCCAGTCTCCTTCCACCTCATGTGGTGCCAATAATGAATCCAGAAAGCTTGTTTACACCAGGGTCAGGGTCACACAGCAGCATCTCTGTGTTTTTGAGCAATGAGAGCCGACAATATTAAGACCACATCATGACAATAAGAAGAAAGTTAAGAAGAAAGCAGCACAGCTAATAACAATAGCCACTTTTCTATTAAAAGCTCCTAGGATATAAAGCCCCAGGCTTTGGTTCACCTGCAGTACCACTCGAGTCCAGCGGGGGAAGGCAAGAATACAGTGGTCAAACAGACAAATGCAGGTAAGTTGTATCCATATCCTACCACTCATGCTGCCACTCAAGCTGGAAGAACAGGAGGACAACGTGCAACTGATGGTGCTACATCTCCTTCTGCCTCTTTTGAGGCATTGGATTCCCCCCTTGTAACAGGAGATTGAAGAAAGCTTTGTAGAGCCCAGCAGGGCTGAGGGTTATCAGTTCGAGCTGCTGTCTCAAGGCCCTGACTCAGCGATGCCCAAAATTGGTGCTGCCGAGACAGTGGAGACAGAATTAGTGCAGTTTCTGAGTGGTAAAGTGATGTTAGCAGCATCATTGCTAACAGAGGCTAACGTCCAAAGCAATAAAGCTAACACTATTGAACAATGCTCCCAAAGCCTGCGATTCAAACACCTGAGTCTGACTTGCCCCTATGTGTATCCGACTAAGCTGGTTTTATACCCGAATGTAGGGCTATGATGACGAAAGCATGTACTGTTTGAATCAATTGGAAAATTCAACCGCAATAGCCACCGTTCAAACCTAAGAGGGCAGCACTAAAATAGTTTTAAAACAATTATTATAGAACTAAGCAAGTTAACATGAAAATTTAAAGAAATGTACAGTAACAAGTAGCACTCTTAGGCCTAGTTTATACAGTTTATTTGCAAAAAATTTATTTTGGGGTGAGTTAAACTTTAAAGGTTTACCTTTATCAAATTGCTACTCTCAAGGTTTTTGCATACAATCTGGATTCTAAATACTTGTTTTAACTTCAGAGAAAGATTAAGGAAAGGATGAGGAATTCAATAAAGGAAGGCCAGAATGAAGCCTTCATAACTGGCCAAAATATTAGTACTAAAGTACCTTTGTCTGAACCACCTTGGATTCTTCTCCAGGTTCTGTTAGCTCTCTCCACTCCTTCTCTTAGTCGAAAAGGTCACAAGCCTTAACTGCCGTCTCCCTGTGGAGTGGAGTTATTTTTCGTACATTTTCTTATTTTAGCCTTTAAAATACCAGAATTTGTACATAACTTAATATTTTGTTTTTTAAATATCAAATTAGATGTTATGATGTTTACTTGAGTTATTCTTTCATTGGCTCCTTTTTAGTTTTACTTGAGTTAAAATATGTTGAAGTAGTACTAAACTTACTTGAGTACAATTTTTGGCTACTCAACTCACTTCTTACTATCGTATGCACTATAATGAGACACAACTTGTAAGCGTAAAAAACAGCATAATACTTTAATGCCGGGCATACAATGTACAATGTTTTCAATCGTGGTACTCATATACAGCTCAAACTATACGACAAAACCGCAGGGTTTAAAAGTTCACTGCTCACAATATCTGTTCTTACACTGTGCGGCCCGACGCTCTGATGCGACCTGACTGCTTGCACAGTACGTCTGAAAACCACCGCTACTCGGACTCGTCTACCTTGAAGCCAAACGTAAACAGTAGAAGAAGAAAAGGGCAGAAGTGTCAACGCTCACTGTTAAATATGAGGCTTACTAGAACGAAACACGCTGCTTTGGAAATTCTAGGATTTGCTCCTCAGTAGTTTGACTCCATGTCACACGTACCGCCGTCATGCTTCTCTCCGCTCCTATTTTTTCATTTGAGAAGACGAAGAACAATTTCCTTGTTGTAATCTCAGGAGCACTGTCTGTGGAACACAAAATTATTACACGCATCCAATGACAAGCTGACATAATTTTTTTTTTTTTTGAGAGAGAATATGCCATCCTCTGAAAGGATGCTGCCCAGGGTGATGAGCCACATTGCCAATATCAAAAACCACCACTGCATAAGTTTAGTCGTGATGTAATAATAATGCCATTGAAGCTTTGCTGTGACTGGCAGTGACCATTTTGAAGTAAGAACCCTGCAGGAGGGAAAAAAGCAATTTCATGGTTCGCTTTGTGGTTAATGTGCTTCTGTAAACTTTAAAGGGGCTTGTCTTTTTTGTCTAAGTTTCACTCAATAAAGCGATGGACTATTATGAGCTCATGCCAATTAATCACTGGGCGAAAAGGTGGCTGAAGGGCATTTACTAAGAATATGAAGATTAAAGTGTGTATACGTGTATGTGTGTGTCTGTGTGCATAAGGTAAAGTTTCAGAAGGGGTGGCAGAAGAGCCACTTTAAGGTGTGTACGTTTTGTGTGTATGTGCGTGTTTGCTCACTGTGTTCACACAGCCAGGTAAGCCTCTCTAATTGCTGCTAGTGCATTAGCACTTAGCTGCCTCTCTCTTTCTCCCCATGTCTTTGTTTTTCCTCTCAGCGCCAGTCTCCAGGCCAGAAGACAATCAGACCAGAAGGGTCATTTTCTGCAAGAGCTCACCTCCCTCCTCCGAGCCCCGTCGCTGACAGGCTCACGCTCGGCAGGAGCCCTAAATTAACACTTGACGTCTGCGAGGCTCAGCCCTGATGAGGCCGCAGAGAGAGACAAAATGTCAGAAAACAAACACTCCATCATTTTTGCTTCATTTCCTCCACTGCCGGAGAAACACATTCACCTGGAGTGCTGGAGAGGGCTGCGGTGACATCCACCCACCTACCCCTCCAACTCCCATCTGTTGCTGTGGATCAGCCCGTTGCTTATGGGGCCAAGGCGCAAGGCTCAAGCCAGGAATGAGTGGAGGAGTGCTGAATAAGAACTGGTAATTGAGTAAGTGCTAACTAGATTAAGGTTGTAAAATGAACTGTGTTGAGTCAGTGGATCTTTGTCTTATTGCAAAACAACATGGAAGAAAACCAAAACATTTTTTTTTTGCTTTTTATCTACAGTATAAGGCTAACAACAATAGTCCTCCTTATTTTTTTCCCACATACCCCTAGTACAGATGTAAAAAGCAACCAAATAACTTCTGTGGTAATAGCATCATCTCACCCTCAAAACACTTGGGGAAAAAAATCCCACTTTTAATTTCAGTAGAATCATCCGGTGAGGGAAAGAACGAGTCCTGTTTTTAGAAATAATTGTATTTTTTACAAAATGCCTCTGACCATAATTGTCGGCGCCGCTAGCAACTCCTATGAAATTACTGTAATTAAAAGATCTTGGTACCTTTTGTTTCATTTTTTGTGTTAAATGTACACTACACTTTTTAACTCTGACTATGTTTCAAAATGTCCTAAAATATTTGTTTTCTTGCAAAAGCATAAACTCACTCATAGAAATTTAGAAAAATCCAACGCTTAATTTAGGTGCGTTTATTCAAAACAGAATAAAGACCCCAATTAAGAAAAATATGTTCTTTTACAGTGTCATCAGTTCCACTATTATTAGAACATCTAACAAAATTATTTAAACTGAAGAATTACTTTAATACATGGTTAACTGACTGAGTTTCAAGGAACCTTTAAATGGTCATCCATGTCTTTCTGTTTTCCTGGGGTACGTATATGAAGTGACACATAATGGGAAAGACAGGGAAACATGCCATGGACCAGGTGTGTATCGTTCTTCACCAGGTAACATCTAGGTGTAGGTGTTCTGATGAAAAAGTTTCAAACAGCGGTAACTGAGACGAACAAGGCTGGCCACTGCACACAGTAAGGAGGATGGTAAACAAGAAAGAAAGTCTCCAAAGCTCATTAAGGGAACAGCAGTATTTTTTCAGTGCTGCTACAATAAAATATTTCCTTGTACAACTTTATAGGCTGTGCCAATAATTGTGGAAGGTGCTGTAGCTTAATGATCTTGTGGTTATGTTACGCTGGTCTCAATTCTGCTATTTGAATTCAAACAATTTGTTTTTCTGTGCACATCACCGACAGCACTCATAATTATTTATTCCTTGCAGGGGATGTGAACAACTCCAGGATTCCACACCGCAGAGTAGTATGATACTATTTGAAGCCTACTTCAAACACAGTGCCCCTAGCGAGTTCTGATAGCGCCCGTGCCCATTTTATTATTTGCTTTATCTCTTTGTTGCGGGAGGGTTTATTTGTTTGCCTGAGAGGTATTGTAGGTTTGGTGATCTGAGCAAATTGCAGCAGAAAGTACTTCAGATAGGAATGACTGTAATTAGTGTGCTCTTAAATGTGGAACGCTCTCCTAATGTTTTTGTTTACGTGGGGCAGCTGATCTGTGGCTCGGTGCGGGGGCGTCCCACACGCGGGTTAAAATCACTTGTCATGCCAGAGATCATCATTATGAGCTTACAATTGGTCAGTGTTGAGGAACAATCAATGCAGTGCCAGGTAGACACTCAACGTCTAGCCTATGCTGTGAGATTTTGTGAGTAATTTTGTATTTGTAGTTGTGTTTTCCAGAGTGGGTAATTTGAAAATACAAGTGTGTTCATGCATGTATGTTGGGTACGTTTTGATTTGTAAATTTTACATATTCATCAGGTATGGGGAATTGTCACCTCATTTGTCTATATACTTCACTGTGATAGAATTTGAAAACCTCACTTATTTATATATATATATATATATATATATATATATATATATATGTATATATATATATATATATATATATATAGACACACTTTCACCGGGGGGAGGAAGCTGTTATTTTAACATTAACATAGAAAAGGCCTGATTCCAGCTTATTAATTGACTAATGGATAAAGACCTCAGTTTTTGGAATTATGCCCTATGGTCTGATAAAACATAAATTCAGCCATTAAGGTGTTTGGCCAATGTGACCATTCTACATGGTGGCCAAACACCTTAAATGTCTGAATTCATGTTTTCATTCTACATTTAGAAGAAAGCGTGTGAGGACACTATCACAACCTGGAAGTACAGTGGTGGCAGCCTCGTGTTGTGTAGGTATTGCTGCAGGAGGGACTGGTGTAATGCACAAATACTTGGAAATAATAAAGCAAAAGAAAAAAGAAAAAAGGTAGGAGAAACAGGGCATCTACTAGTTGTGACCTCTAGAAATGTTTCCTTTATGGAAGAGTGGGAATATTCTTAAATTTACGACAAAAAGCCAATAGGAATACCCATTTACAGTTTGCCAGAAGCCATGTGGGAGAAGACGGTGCTCAATTTTTTTGCAAAATACTGAATGTGTCAGAAAACAAATACTGTGCATTACCCTTAACATACTATCCCCACTGTAAGCCATGGTGGTTGCAGTATTATGCTGGGGGAATGCTTTTCTTCAGCAGGGGCAGACAGCCGGGTCAGAGTGAAATGGAGGGCAATCCTGGAAGAGGACTGGGTTACCTTCCAGCATAAATGATAAACAGACAGCAGGATGCAATGATCAAAGTTCAGACCTTAAACCAACTGAGAATATGAGGCAAGACTTAAAACTTATCCATTCAACATGACTGTGAGCCATTTTTCAAAGAAATAATTGTGAAAAAATGTTGGTCTCCAGATGTACGCAGCTGGCCGAGGCAGGCTGTGAAAGACTGGGATTAGTCACTGCAGTGAAAGGTGGTTCTACAAAGACTCAGCAGGGATGATTACATATAACCCCACACTTTTCAGATTTAGGTTTTTGAGATGCATGTATCCATTTCCTTTCATTTCAGAATAATGAGGTACTTTGTGTCAGTCAATCAAACAGGCTAAAATATTTGCTATATTTTAGTTTTACTTATTGAAGACATTGTATTTCAACATAATTTATTGGCTGACAGCTTCGTTTTTAAGCCTGATACTTTTGCTCTTTTTGCTTCCACCAGTTGTGTGCTTCCCTTACTTTGGTCAGGTGCAAAGAGTGGACTAAAAAAGACAAAAAACAAACAAACAAGCAATCTGAATAGAAACTAGAAAAGATCTTCAGAATGCCTGGAGAACTATTGACCAAGACCACTTGGAAAGATTGGAAAACAGCCTGATTCATTTGAAGCAAAAATATAAATATTAAGAGCGATTTAACTTTATCTGAGTAATATACACTTAAGCAAATGCAACATAAAATCATTACGAGCCAATTAAGAATTTCCTGGGGTGCCAAGCTATTTAGTCAGTGATTATGTTTCACTGAGGGATGATACCCAGGTAAATTAATATTCCAATTTAATTTTGCCCTGGTTGTCGCTGCATCTCCATTTCATATCATGGGACAATTGAGATCTTATCAGGGATTAAAGTGGAGGATATTACTTCTTATTTGAATCATGCACATGTACATATGTATGCTCTGCACGCAGCAGCCATGCGTAATGACAATGTAGGAAAAAAAGAAGGAACAAGAGTGAGACAATTAAAAGCCCACAAAACCAAATAGGCTGTGAGATGCTATTCATCAGTTTGGCAGGAGTATTCAAGGCGGAAATGCTGCGTTAAAGAGTTCTTGAGTAAGTTGAAGAGAGGCTGGAAAAAAGGGGGGACACACGAAAGGAGCAAAGACGAGACAGGAAGTTGGGAAACATTCATAAGGGGCTGCTGAGAGTAGTCCAGTTACTGTGTGACAAATGTTTAAAAATGGAAATCTTTCCAGACTTCCTCCCTCGTCAACCCCCCCCCCCCCCTCCCTCCCCCACCCTCCAAACCACTGCAAACACAAAGCTCCAGGATCTGAAGTGGCAACACTTGAGATGTGAAAGTGACAACATCTTAACATAAGCTGAGGGGCTGAAGTGAAAGTCAGAGCAAACCCCCAAGCAACCTCTCTTTCTGCCCACATAACCCACTCCCTCCCTGTTGTCCCTCCTTACTCCCTCCTCCCAAAGTTTGGGCTTTTCAGTACCACGCTGTGGTGATTGAAGGTCTAACAAGCCCTGCACAGTGGAGAAGTTGCAGATAGGTGTCAGGAATAAGAGAGGAGGAAAAAAAATATATATAAAAGGGAAGGTGACGCGCCGACAGAAAAGGAGGAAAACTTGCTATTTCACTGTCAGCTTTGGTCCCTCCTTCCACTTTCAGTCACAGGTGCTTCAAAACAGAACTGGAAGCATGTAATCCGCCCAAATCCAGCGTTTTCCGAGGAGTGTAAAACCGGAATGTTCTGTGGGGGTCACTGGATTAGACAGAATGCATGGTGGTAGCTTGGCTTGAGAGGCAGAATTAGAGGAGTGGAGGAAAAAGAGAGCGCAGGCTGAACTGGTTTTGTATTAAAATGAGCTTACCAGGTGGTCTCCCTCCCAAAAGTGGACACAGTGTGTCAAGTAATCTGAAAAGCCCCCGGGTGTTTGCTGCTCATTGGCCAGAGGCCTGGTGAAAAGAGAGAGCGGGGGGGAATAAGAGAAAGCAAGAGAAAGGAGGGAGGAGGTGGGGGGCTAGCTTTGGGAGGTGGCACTGATGTAGCCATTGAGGCCTCAGTGAAATGTCTGTCAGGCTTGGTTTACCACAATCACAGCAGTGATTAGGGCTCTTTTGATGACAGGTTTAGTTTTCTATCCATTGGGAAGAAAGTGAGAAAGGACAAGAAAGGGGGTGGGGATGTAGAGTAGGGTTGAGTTGCATTGGGAGATTTTGGGGGTGGGTGTTTACGCACTGTTGCAGGGAAATGGGAGGGGTGGAGATAGAGATGGAGGTGTTGGGTGGGTGGGTGGGTGGGGGGTGGGCTTGTATTAATGTCTTGCACCAGGGAGCTCCTACGTAATTTCCCAGCAGGTCATGGGGTCAGGTTTGTATTTAGTTAGTGGTAATGATCTCGTTAGGGATCTGAATGGACCACCGTCTAAGCCCATTGAGGATAGCGAGTGTGCCTCCCCATCCCCCACCTCTGCCTGCCTTGTGTGGGCTTACACAGCCCGTGAACTGTGATTAATGGACTTCCAGGGCTTAATAACTTGCAAAACAGTATTAAACAAGGGAGGCCCCAGGACAATCGGAGAGGCTACCCAGGCGGAGTAGGAGGTGGCTGTAAACAGTGCCTGGCAACAATTGCAATGCATGGAATTAACTGAGATGGGCCACTCACAATGCTACAGCTGGCTAGTGGCAGGGAGCCAGGCCCTGGGAGAAAAAGCTCCACTGGTGCTTCCAGGTGGCCCGGACCAGGCCGAGTCTTTTCAGTTTTGTAAGTGTTAAAAAATAGAAGAGGAGAAAGGCTACGTTTGTGACGGGGAGACAGTGAGAGGAAGCCATTGAGCAGGGACAAGAAAGAGATTAAAGAGCGCAGAGAGTGATAAGCAGATAATGGAGGAGTGGTGCATTCAATAGAACAAGTAATCCTTGACATACAAGCGCAAATATGAAGCCTTTTTTGTCTCTTGTGTCTAATTCGAAGCGGTGTGTGTGTAAAGTTCGAAAGCGCAAATTGTGATCCACATAAACAAGACGGAGAAAAAGATAAAACACCCTCACACATTCATCTGACCAAAACACAGGCAAACATTTCACTACACACACCTCACAGTCCAAGACCCTTTTTTTCCCCACCCTTGTGCCCTCTTGTCTGGAGACAAATGATCCCAGCATGGAGTCATGAGTACTGATGTGTTCAGACCACCCTCCACACCGCCACAGACATTGTCCTTCCCTCCCCAGCTTTAGTGTGCATTTTATGCCGGCATAATGTATCTCCGATTTGTAAATATAAGAAAAGGGCAGCACTTGTGCCGAGAGAAAAGCACCTTTTGATGGACACAAGAGGAACTACGTTACGACCAAAATGACAGATACAAATTAAGGCTTCATAAAACTGCCACCCCCAACTACATATTGTCAGGTACAGTTTTGAATGAAATAAAAGTATTAATATGCAATTAAAAAAGTTTTAATTTTCATTTTTTGATTATATCCAACAAATAAAGGGAACCATTTTGTTTGTCGGTAGGATTTAACTGCAGAAAATAGATCCTGGCAACCAACAGGTAAATTGCCCAGTGTGTGCTCAATCATAGGCAATTATGAAACTATTTGGAAAGCATTTGATTAAAACAGAAACAGGTATTTTCTTCTTCAATTACAAGGTACACAACTATCTATGCAGAACACCATGTTCAAAATATAAGATGATGCAAGGAATAAAAATCCCTAGTAAAATACTGAATAATGTGATTTTGTTATTGTAACATAAGAAATAAAAGCAATTTCTGTTCACATTTGTTACTGGGCTATTCCTTTTTTTCTAGGTTTTTGTGGCAATACTAGCTAATTTTTTTACAGTAGGCTGACAGGAAAGTGGCTTTGAGAGAGTGGGGTAGACATGTGGTAAAGGACCTCAGGCCGGAATTGAACCTCTGTCAGCTGCACCAAGGGCTAAGGCCTCCGTACATGGGACGTGCTCATCACACCTGCATCATCACATCTTTTTGATAATTCTGTCTTCTTTTTATCCAGATTTTGCTTTATCTCTATCTGTCTATTAAATTATGTCATTTCTTTACTGTATATGTTCGATATTACTGTATAATTGATTGATAATGTCAATAATAGTTTCATTAAGTAAATCTAGTTTGGATCTCATCATCAATGAAATGTCCTGTAATTTGTTAGTTGTATTTATCTATTTCATATTTAAACAAAATGTATTGTATGTATAATTTTTGATACAAGCATTCTAGAGGCTTCTACCTCCATTACAAAGTTACTACGTTAATTAACAATCTGCTACATCACATAAATGTACTGCTAAGTGTATTTTACAAATATCCCATCTGTTTTTGGAGTATAGTATGGTAATCAGGTCAGCATAATTTATCAATTACAATACAAGTGAGGTAAAAAAAAACTTCAGATGAAAAAAAACTATTTTTTTATTATGAATAATGTAATTTTTATATTTAATTTTTGTGTTTATATTATTGTTTTATGTGAATTCTGAATGCAATTTTTATATCAGGCAGGGATTACGAATGAAACCAGCCTATTGGCTAACACGGGTACCTTTAAATTTTTATTTCACGAAATAAATTCAAATGAAAATTCTGCTTTTTTGGACATTTTGTTTGTTTCATATAAAACGAGTTGTATATATATATATATATATATTTTTTTTTTACAATAATATTTTTTAAAATGTTTATATCTGTTTCAGGTGTCTCCTCACCTATGATCACAATTGCATATCCCTTGTTCCACATTTAATTCAATATTTAAACCTACTTGTTAATATTTTCATTTAATTAGTTAGTTTAGCATTGTTTGTAGTGTTGGTTAGAATTGTATTTGTGTTGTCCTTAACTTCTGCAATGCATTTAGCATTACATTTGATTGGCTAAAAGAGCTCGGTAAGCAAAACCTGACCTATTGATTCATATATACATTTTTTTCCAATACCAGGGGGTTCTTAGTTGCTTCTTATATTTAGCACTCTCCTCTATTTGTTTGGCTCAGCAGCGACTCATTTCCAAACAAGTGACACCAGGGTCATCCTAATCTGCTTTTCCTACAGATCAGGGATGAGTTGGACAATAGCTCACTTTGCCATTCACTCAGATATAGAAGGCCAATATGTCTCCAAAGTATTTGCACAAATGCTTTACTTAATGAGCGGCTGAGAGGTTGTTCAGCAGCACCGCAATCTGATGCTCCTTCCAGGTTTGTGTGTGTGCATATGATTAGCATGAAAATGGAGAAACAAAAACACTTGTAAGAAATTTCACTGCAAATGAGCAAAGTGTAGAAAGACTGAAATATTTCTAAATCCAATTATTGTGTGGAGTTGTCTTCATTCGGGTTTATTCAAGTCTACATGCAAAGATGCATTTTAACATGCGTGCGTGGGAATACACACAGTTGCATTATCTTTGTATCTCATCCTCTCTGTTCTACAGCTGCTGCCCCTGTCACCCCCTCTGCATCCACCCTCTCTTGCATAAGGGTGTAGGTGCAGCGGGTGCACTGGGGGGGCCTTGGCCCTGATGAGGCAGAGAAGGGAGCCACTGCTGAACTAAGCTCCCCATCTCCTCGCATCATGAATAATGCAACAGAGAAATACATTTATCTTTTAATAGCCCCGGCCCCCTGGCTGAGACAGTTCAGTCTGGCCCGAGCCGACACAGCTCTCTCACCTCTCCGGCACAATGCGCCACCCCGCCCGTGATTGTCTCTGCTTCTTTTGAAGTTGGGCGCGTCTTAGTGTCCTAGAGATGGGTAATCAGGCTTGATTCTGGAATGGTCAGGCCATCGTTTGAAGGGGGCGGTCATCTCCAAGTTCAGCCGAAGAGGGAGGAAGAATGACTGTAATTTTATCAGACATCCTCACTACTAAAAGTCAACTTCACCCAGAGGCAAAAAGTAAATGAAGAGCGGACTTGCGCTGGAAGTTCAGTGTGCAAACATCATATTATAAAAGCTGAAGTGAAAAATGCCATGTTAACTCCTTTTAAAAGTTGTTAACAACAGAGTACTGCTATTGATTCAATTTCGAAGCCTTGACTGACAAAATATTCATGATTGCATTATTGACACAATGCGGTTTTGGCATTTTTGTCCAACAAAGCACGACATATTTCTGCTGAAATACCACCACAAAATCTGAACGTGAATAGGCTTTTGTGCAGAAAAATATTTTCAAATATTTTCAAGAATTTAACAAAGTTACAAACAGATCGATAGACACAATGCATTTATCTAACACACTTTGCATACACTTTTTGTGTGGTAGACAGACAGTAAAGCGAGGACACCATGCACCTTCATTGGCACTGTATTCAGCAAGACGCCGTATGATTTCAAATCAGCTTGGCCTTAATGCGCTACGTATCGCTGCACCGTAATGCGGGAATAACACGGTCTCCCAGTGTTTAACAAGGATCAGGGGGATTTCAGCTCTGGCTTCTCATCTTCATTGCTCCCACATCTGTATGTGTGGGCTCTTGGGGGCGGGTAGAAGCAAGTGTAGCTGGATACCTTAACCCTTCCTCGGTCCGTGCAGATTTAGGGCTCAAACAGCCTTTGCAGGGAAGGCTGCAGTAAAAGAAACATCAGGGGGAGGGGCTGCAGTGGCTGCAGAAATAGCTGCTGTTTGTCAGAGTAAGGGGATCATTTATTACATACAAAATCACATTGATAAAGTTTACAGCAAAACGGAACTTGATTAACAGATGTAAGAATATTTTAAATAAATGTTGATTTTTTTTCTCAATATATATGTTCTGTAACATTTTATATATATATGTATATATATATATATATATATATATATATATATATATATATATATATATATATATATATATACATTTAAAACTGGAATATTAAATGTTTTTAAAAATATTTATATATAATATTTGTTCACTGTATGTACTTAAAAAAAAACTAATGTTAAAGTTGTTGCCTCTTTCTGTACTTCAACAGTTTAACTGTATTAAAAACTTTAAATCAGCGTAATAATTTTTAGCAATATGTATACAAGGAGTCAATAAGATTTTTTTTTTAGCATTCTTAAGTCAAATTTTTTCTGCTACCGAGTTAACATCAGATTATCACAGAAGTGAAAAAAAAATACCAAAACAAAACGCACTCGAGAAACACTGAAGCTGACATCACCTTTTTCAGCCGACAATGACAAGTTCGAGCACACACTTCTTCCCTACATGCCCCCCCCCCCCGCTTCCTCATCCTTTCCCAGCACACGCACATGCCCATACACACACCCGTTCCCACTGCAAAACCTAAATCTGCACAGCCCACACAGCACCCAGCCCCTCTTACCCACCACTCCCCAGCACCCAAAGCCTTAAAGCAGCCCTGAGCTCGTGTTGTCATGCATCGGTTGCCGAGCGTTGGGGATGAGGCCTTGCTATAGCCGGAGCTGGAACTGGGTCCCAGCCAGCAACTCCTCAGCTCCCTGCTCTGCTCTATCGAAGGCAGAGAAGCTGAAAGCACCATTTATCATCACTTGTGTGGGCAGCATCACCACAGCAACGCTCGGGCTGGCAAATGCCACTGCTGTGAATACTAATGAGGCTCTTGGCAGGCCTGTGTTGGCGTAAATGGGGCCAGGGTTGTATTCTGCGTGTGCGCGCGTGCTGGCCTACAGGAGGGCTACAGTAGAGGTAAACAGTCCAAGGGAAATCAATTAAGTGTTTCCACCGCGTTTGGCGACAGCTCTAATCTTCGGCAACACATTTTAAAATAAGGGGCTGAAATCTGCCTTTAATACCCTCCTCTGCTTTCTGCATGACAATAAACAAGCAGGCAACAATAAACAGTCGAGCACAGCCGAGCTTGACTAAGTCTTTACTTTGAGAAAACACAAGTGAAGTCAGGATTCCAGTTCTTTTAGCTTCCCTCCCCATGCAGCATGTTCGTGATCACGACCGAACGCTGTCCTGGGAACACACCTGCCCCACTTTCTACAGCTGACACTAGCTTTTAGTTTGAGCTGAGCATTTGCACAGTGAGCTGAAAGAAAAGCTCTCATCTCATCTAGAAAGATGCGAAGAAATTGGACAGAAGACAGCCCGGCTAGGTTTTTTTTTTTTTTTTATCAATTCAGCCACTTTGACTAGACAGGGATCTTTTGGGAGATTTGAATTTATTTTATTCCTTTGATTTAAACAACATGTATTGAGGAAGACAAAATGTGTCTGATCAGTATGGATTGTTGCCACATACCCACCTCATTCCTGGCGCTGTTGTTTTAGGACTGATGGTGGGCACAACATCTGATACGCTGCTTCCGGGTGCGCCTAGCCTACAGTCCGACGAAGCTATACTTGTGTCTTCAGCATTTGCATTTCAAACATGCACCCAAAGTGAAATGCCATTATTTCCGCAACTGTGGTTTAAACAGATGAGGAATCAAGATGTACGGTGGCTATAGAATCTAAGCAAAACCTGAAAGCAACTACTGAAAGTCCTGCATGTTTGATCCTTTAATTTTGCTGGAAAATATTCTTCCCCCCTACATTTTGGATGGGCTCTTACTAACCACAGGAGAAGAAATGTCAGCTTGGATAGATACCAAAATATAAAGAGTAGCATCTTTGGAGTAACGCACTGCAAAGGTAGCGGATAACAGAAACATAATAAGGGTTACAGTAGTACATCATATTGATTTAAAAACAATGAGGACATATTCCTCTATCATTGCAGTAAGGTGCCCTGTACAAAAGCCTGTTTATCATGGTCTGATGGTACATGCTGTCAGCACATATCCCCGTGCCCTTGGGCATCTCAAGACCATCATGTACCATGGACAGTGCCTCAGAGGTGCTTTGGGTCACAAGACGGCCGCAGTGAACCTAGAACCTGCTTCCAGCCTCTTCACCCCTCACTGCAGGAACACCTGTCTCCCTCTCACCTCAGTGCCGCTCGCTGTTTTCGCCAACCTCCCATCTCTTCCTCACTCGCTCTTTCTCAGTCCCAGTGTGGCAGAGATTAATAATTATGAACTAACCAATAGATTGACACGAGATACCTAACTGAACTACTTCTGCTTTTAACTCATTGCAGAAAGCCAGCGGGAGTTTAAAGGAAACGTTTCGGTAGCCAGCGTCAACCGGCCAGTCATGTCAAAGCTGGCTGCGGCGCGGCAGCAGCGGACGTGTCTGAGCACGTCTGATCATTTTCGAAATTAAGCAATATGTCAATACATTGAGCAGATATTTCAGGTTTGCATCGCTAACTTCTCATCCAAAAATTATAAAAGTTACTTTTATGTCACAGAAAGCATAATATAAGGCAAAGCGAGTTTATCTATATAGCACTGTTCAGTAACAGGACGACTCAAATATATCCAACTTAATTTACAGCTTTTCCCTCCTCTCCGCCATTGCTGTTTCCATTTGAACCATTTTCTTCATCCCGCAATTAATCATGGGATATGGTGGGCCATGACGGATGCCCTGGACCCATCCTACAAATCGAGGAAAAGAAGGACACATTTGTCGGCTGCTTTACAAGGGGTCTTTGAAGGAGAGGTGAATCGGGACAGCCTTTGTCGCGACGCAGTGACATAATCAGCATACAAATGCAGCTTTTGAAGGATGCAGCCCCTCAAATGAGACACACCCTCTGACTTTTGCAATAGGCCTTCATCATGACGTTAGATTGAGCTGAAACGATCTTTCGTCTCACAGATGAGCTCCCTGAGATCTTCAAAAAATACAATGGTTTTGATGCTGAAAGTGTTTTGACACAAAACCTTTTCATGAAAAGTTACCAATGCTTTACGCTAGTTTATAATTCGATAAGCTTTTGAATTGATCTAAGTTTAATAGATGACCAGTTTTCTTTAAGTAGAGATTTGATGTTGTAGGAAAAAAAAATGATTATCCAGATATTATTTTGTGTATCTTCTCTGAAACTTACACTAAAGGGTTTAAAAATGAATAACTTTGTGTAATGTGCAAGCACATGCCGTTGTTCAACTGTATTTTTTGGAAGGGGGCTGATTTGTGGAGACAGACCAACTAATGATGGTCAAAACACTTTTGAAACAAATGCTGCCCTGCCCAGCAGGAGGCCCCCCTCTGGATGGAGAATTTCACTTCCACACCAGATTTGATGATGCCCAGATGTTCCTTACTCTGGATTTAAAACCAAGTGACTCACTTGGAAAAAGTTACCAAAGGCTTAACAACATCTTGGAGACATGAAAAATAAAGACCAGAATCTAGCAGATGTACACATGAAAATACATGATGTGCCAAGGGTCAAAATCATTTCTTGAAATCAAAGTCCAAACAGGGTAATCAGTCCTATTTCTGAGTCAGCTTCTTTAAAGTACAAAGGTTCTGTCTGTGTTTCCCAAACACCAGAACAGCTTCCCGGCAGCTGAAGCTTTTTGGTGATGTGTCAACACCAGAGACTGATCAGTCAGTCAGAAGTAGATTTTGCAATGAATTGTATCAAGTCGAAAAGGAAAAATCATTAACTATTAAATATGGGCTTTATTTGCAACTTCTGAGAAACAACACTTGTGCGAATGACCTTAGTCACAATAATGATGGTTTTTATGTTAGCAAAATGTTACATTAACAGTTTCAAGGGTCAGAAATTTATTATTTTAAGAAACCATCACATTCGTTTTAGAAAGCTGTTTTAATTGCTAAAAAAAAAAGTGTCCATTTTGGCTAAATCATGGAAATCAGCTGGCCGGCTAAAGTGGGTGGGAGAGTAAAGAGCCTGCTTAAGAGAAAGGTCAGAATTATGAGGTGTGGGTCTCTACAGGATTTAATAATTCTTCAGTGGTGGAGAGGATCCAGAATAAAATTATTCTTAAGCAATACTCATTCAGATAACTTAATTTGCCTCTATAATGGCTCTTCTTTGCTTGGAAGGTGAGGTTTTTGGGGCATTCTCTTCTCCAATACCGGTGTAGCACTCATAGGGTTTGTCATGGATTGCTAAGCTTCAAGGGATGAGAGATTGCGCGTGTGTTTGTGTTTTGTGCACAAATCTGTTTACACATTTGGAAACGTGGTGGTGATTGGGCACACCATGCTCGCTCATCTGTACAGAGTGACTTATTAGCGCTAATTGGGATGGACAGTTCAAAACAAGCACAGAGGAGTGGTTGTCACACAAGCGTGATACAAGTGGAAAGAGGCAGGCAGTGCCGGCCGCTTTTCACAGCTTCAGCCCTTCCCTTTCCCCAAACCCAGTCCGCCCTTCCACCCCCGCCTCCTCGTCCTCCTGGTTGTCCCTGGCCCCTGTCTTGGCCAGGCAGAGTGGCCACAGAGTGGGCTCTTTGTCTGGACCCAGCCATTAGCAGTCAGCGGACTTCAGAAATGTGAGCAGGACAAGGCAGTGGACAGAGGCGCAGACAGAAACACGGCTGTCTGAGACACTTAGGAAGTCAACAGCTGACGGAAGGGCCAACACAAAGGGAGGGAGCTGCTGAAGGATGGCGAACGTGATCAGCATGGACTATAGACTCCACCTCACTTTGCCCGTGCACTTCATGTTGTTCATACACCGATATCAACATTGCAACTCAGGCACATAAACATACTTGAAATGTCTCTGAGGAATGAAGCCCACAAGACTGCACCCATCAGTGGCTCCATTAGCGGTGCAGAAGATGCCACAGCTGTATGATAGGCAGGGCATTCCCTCTGCCCTGAACCCTCTGGTTAATGATGAATCAACTGGTGGTGCGGTGACATTAAGACCTCTCCTTGGTATCTGCTCCCTACAATTATTGAAGCACCATGTTTTTTTTTTTTTTTTTTTGCCCAAAGATGCTAATTCCAACAATTATTTAGGGCCATAATAGCTGCAATTATATTCTGCACAAACTGAAATAAGGTATAAGCACCAATTAGTAACTGGTCATTATCTTAAGCATTCGGTTCAGAAAGAGTGAAGTAATAGGCAACCATTCAGTAACCTTGCACTAAAAAAAAATAAAAATGACTGCATAGTTCCAAGTAATTAGTTGAGCTTGTTTGCCTTTACTCCTTAGAGCAGGTTGTACAGTCAGTAACCTGCTTTACTGCTTATTATTTGCAGTCACATTGTGCTATTAGAGAGGCAGTTTTGCTTTCACTCGACAGTGTGAGGGCAGAGAAACATTTAATTATCCATCCTTTTGCTATTGCAAGAGAGTCATTTTAGAAAGGAACATACGAAGAGCACAAAGTTGGCCAAATTTCAAACTCACAGGGCAAGCGCTTAACCGAAACAGGCGATTTCATCACAACAACATGGGAAAATTCTGGAACATATAAGAAAGCTCCATGTTCAGTCGCTATATAATGGCGATGGCCTGTATTCTGTGTCCTGTATGTGTGCTTTCTCAAAGCCCACGGCAGCAAGGATCACAAGAGCGGTATCAAAGCCCTCGGCCACCATGCGAAATGTCTTCTCGCAGCGGGAGGCTGTGGGATTGTTGTCGGCGTCCCGGCTCTCTTTGAATGTCAGCCTCACTAACAGGGCAGTTTGGGGGCTACATGGCACCTCTGACAACACGGCCACACTTTCAATTTGCTCCCCCCCCCCTCCCTCAGAACAGCGCCTCTTAGTGGCAAAGAACCTGATAGCCATGAGCTATTTAAATGCTTTTTAAAAATTCCAGTTATAGGAAAAGTACATCACATCCGTGCTTGCATAAGGCAGACGTCAGGTCAAAGTGTTTTATTTAAGTTGTGGTATGCCTTCATTTAGTCAGGTATTTATTCGAGACAGCATCCAAACACTCTAAACTCAACATGTTGCGCAGTACAGGGACAGCTGAGCACAACAGCGTCACTCTTAAAAAAAAATCCCACCCCAACACATTGGACCTGCTTAATAGATGTTTAACTAAACCCCCTCATTGGAAACAGTTTGACCCCAGTTTACTAAAACACAATGCGAGAACTCCCCGAGGATTAGGCCCTGACCTTACTGGGGAACGGAGGGACTGGCCCACACCGGTTATAAAGGAGGCTGCCATTGTGCTGTCCAGGCATGGGGGAGGACAGTGCAAGGGAGATACATGCCAGTGGGTGGAGACAGCCTTGTTGTAACGACGTCTTGATGGAGCATCTTTCCCACCCACTGGAGCAGTACCGGCTCTGTATGTATTTTAATGAGGCTTTGTGTCTGCCCACATACAGCCAACCTACTGACAGGGAACGTGTTAGCAACATGCTCTCCCTTTGTCTCAGCACCCAATCATATAATCAACCGGCCGCTGGATTTATTCCCTCGACTGTGTGTGTGTCCATATGTGCAGGGATGCAAACGGTGGTGCAAATGACCTTTTGCAGACGGGGTGGTGCATAGTTGGCTTTGGTTGTAAAGCTACTAAGCAGTCTTAGTGCGTCAACCGCCCAACCTTTTATGTGTTTTTTAAAAAACTTTAGTTTATCCTGATAATTAATTTGCCTTTTGTGTTCATAGATTCAAAACAATTCCTATTTCTAAAGCAAGGCAAAGCGTTTCAAAAGAGAACAAAGCAAATTTGGGGTACTTTTATTTTGTTATATGACCATACTGGAGAGCACAATTGTGTGCCAGGATGCAATTCAGATTTTATTTTCTTGGTTACTGACCTTGATCAGGGAAACTAGAGGGTCAGAGCCTCTCCAGTGTCTATTGTATGCTCCAATAGAATGTTAATGAATTGGTACTGAATATTAAAATGCAGACCCCCCCCTATTCAACACCCAGTCAGACTGCTTAGGCATGTTGAGTGCCTTGGCGGCTAGACGCTCCATGTCTGCCACTGACTGGAAAAACGGTGGGTGAGAGTACTGAAGCCCTTCCATCCATTTCTATCAGGGCGAGTGTTTTCTTTCCCGGCAAAAGATGGAGGGATTGAACGGATGAAGAAACAGCATTTGCAGCTTGGCGAAGGTGTGTAATTTGCAGATACAGTATACGCGAGGCCTGGAGGGGTGTCACTTGGCGCACAATCGGATGCTTTGTGAGAGCACAATGGTTGATTTAGGGCACGCCCGGTGAGCTGGCCCTCCTCGCCGGCCCCGGAAGTGCTTCGTTTTGTTCGGAGGACAGCTGCATGGCTCCATTTGTCTTTCCTAGCCTCCTGATTGGCTTGGCATGCTTGAGAAAAAGGCACGAGTACTGATTGTTTCACACAGAACCTGGCACGTTATCAGCCCCGAGGACTGTTTATTGGGGAAAAGGCAAAATAAAAACCAACAAAGAGAACCAGGAGCCAACATCGGCTCTACAAATGTCAATCTTTAAAGCAGCTCCAAGCCTCCATGAATATTACAAACAGCGACAGAATACGCACCGCTCTAGTGCCACCTCAATCAGTGGCGTTTGTAGTCAAGTATTGATTTCTAACTGAGCCAGACTGGGCAGAGTAGTTCCTGCATGTCCTTAAATAATAATCACAACATGAAGTGTTTCGGCTTTTTCTTTTTCTTTTTCTTTTTCTCGTCACTAGATTGTTATAAAAAGGTTGAGAATAGAGCATATAGATAACACCTGTGTAATGAAGCATGTATTATCACGGCAGGATTTATTAAAATCTGAATAAGTGAAAAAAAATGTTTATTCTGCGTTACATTTGTTTGGGTTGATGACATCAAGAGACAAAAGAACTGAGCTTATCGGCTGCCATTGGTAAACAGGTAAACGGACAAGCGACTTTTGAAAGATTTCCTCAAAGACGCTGAAGCATTCGAGGTATTCCAGGCATTTCTGTCCAGTCAATGATGGTCTTCTTCACAAACCGTTTCCACGCGTTTTGTTTTAACCAAATGTTCTCCAATGCAGAGGTTTTGCTGCAGCTGCGCAGAACGCAAGTAAACACCTTTGAAGGGGATCCAGCTTGACAGCACGGAGATAAACAGAAACAAAAGTACCTAAAATAATTTTGATTAGTTGCCTTTTGCCTCATGTGACGTCACAAAATACATGCATACAAGGAAGCTTGTTTTGGGCATGGTAGATTTTAAGTTTAAAAACAAAGCAGGAGCGCAAATTTATCACTTGATTATAGTCTGTTGTTGTGTTTGTGCCCATTTGAACTGTAATGTGTGGGATTGACTTTACATCAAAGTCCGACTTGGAGCATTAAAATTAGTCTGACAGAAAAATAAATGCAAATCTATTTGAATTAATATAATCTGCCCCCACAGTTCTACCAGTATCTATTTATCTGCTAAATGATGAGCCATATTTAATGTCACCTGACTGACAAGCTTAGAAGAGTTTCACCTTGCATCCCCTGTCTAAATGGAAAAACGGGGTTATCCTTTTTAAGGTCATGTGAATAGAACAGATCCCACAATTCATTTAGCCATGCCTATTTCTTTCTTTTTTCCTTTTTTTTTTTCACGGCCCTGCACTGAGTCGCTCTATACAAGGATGAGTGAGTTGTGGCCTCGCGCTAGCCTCCATCTCCCTGAAAGAGGACAGGGAGAAAAGGCAGAAAGTAAACAAAAACACATCTTGGAGTTGCTTTTCCTTGCCTCTCCATCCTACTCATTCTGAAGCAGCTGTGCAAAGAATGTCAAAAATTCAGAGTGCCCTCTTTTTATATACCTCTCTGTCAAGTATTTCTTTTTTTCCCCCCCTTCCTGTTCAGATGGAAACCAATGTCTGATGACACATCTGAGGTTTTCTAAAACAACCCAGACAGAAAAGGAGAGCAGAAAGTAAAAGAGAGGGGGGCGTGCATGTGAGCTTGTCTGTGTTTATTCCCCTCAGTGCACGAGCATTGTGTGCACCCATGTGTGTGTGTGTGTGTGTGTGTGTGTGTGTGTGTGTGTGCAATGGCTGGTTTTAGACAACCAATGTGAGAATGGTGCAGATGTCCGTGCAGCGGCTTGTTCGGCATCCTTCAAAAAGAAGGGATTTTCCCTCTTTGTTTCAAATTTCACAGGCTGTCCAAATGGGCACAGACAGGCTTTCAAAAATAAATAAATAAATGGATGTATCAGTGGCCAACATCTGCAGATTATGATTAGCATTTGGAGACTGCGTCCTTGAATGAGATTTGGATGTCGACTGTCAGTCTTTCTTTACGAGTGCGACTCCCATTCTGGGAAACTAAAAGGGTAACGCTTTGTCCTTAAATTGGCTACAATTTGGAAGGAGAAAGGAATCCTCTTCTCTCTCGTTCGCTCTTGCTCGTTATGATGTGCTGTCTGAACAAGAAAGAGACACTATTAATTGTGTTGAATATGAATAGCTGTGTTTGGTTAAACAGTTTCAAAGGAACTTGGCCCAAAGGAACTTTTTTTTCCCTCCTATCCCCCCTTACTGTCTGTCTTTTTCTTCTTCTTCCTTTATCAAGATTTTCCCTTCCCTCTCTAATTTTACACTGAGCGAGCCGGCTGCTTTAGTGCGGCTGCATTATCTTATGTATTCAGCTTTCAGCTCCTTTCCCTCTCCCGATGAGGCGAGGCTTAATTGGGCTCCGGCTTTAAAGTCTGTAGAGCTCTCCACTTGCTCATAGAAACACATTCAGGGGCTGCTCATTCACTTCGAGTATGTGTTAGATGTACAAATATTATTTACTTTTATACTCCAAATCAAAAGGCACACACTTCCTGCCTCTCTTCGCACAGTCCATGCAGAAGAATTCACAATTTAATTCAAGTTCAGGTGATATTTTTAGTCGACCCATTGCTAGACTATGAAAAAGCATTTTAGTGGGTATTAATTGAAATTATCAAAATTTAAATTAAGCATGTTAGTTTCTAAATATAGTGATCAATCCCAATTAATTCAAAATACCCTTTCCAAGAGATTTGCTGACAAGTCCCGCTTGAGATTTTGCTTGACGTTTTAGAAAAGATGGTCGCCTCTGTCAGCTTTTAGCTATTCTCATTCATGCCCAGCACAGAACAGCTGGGTTGATATCTTATGGAGGTTATATTATGAATAAAAACATCAGCATGCTAAAGGTTAGGAAGTGTCATAGTTGAAAGAGCTTCTGTAGGCTGTTGAAGCAAGGATTCAAGCTTAAACCCAACTTTACCAAGTTCAGCAACAGAGCCATTGTTTAGGGCAACTTTGCTAGCAAGTTGAGCGACCCAACACTGAGTCAGTTGTTGCTAAGGAACAGCACATCTTGGCTGTGTTTAATTTGGGTACATTTTACATGTCACCTTTTTAGAATAGATACAAAAACTTAATTTTGTTTTTTTTGTAGTCTTGTTTTCTTTTAAGTCTGATTTTTTACTAATTCCTTCATTTTAATTACTAGAACTCATAAAAGAGAAAAAAATAGACAATAGCAGCTTTTGTAACAGAGTTTTTTTTTCTCAAGTCCAAATGAAAATAAACAAATTACAAGATTCTGTATGCGTCAGAGAATACGTTCCTGACCTTTAAAAGATTTTTAAAGACACAAAAAGTGCATTGAAGCACATTTGTAATGGTTAATAAGGGCTTGTGGTTTTGATATATTTAATAATATATATAAAAGAGAAAAAGTAGAATGAAGGTTTAGCAGTTTTTCACAATCACTGATTAGTTGATCAAGGTAAAAAAGTATCTGATTCCAATCTCTAGCTGACTTAGTGGTGCATGTCTAATTATCTTTCCTATTTAAAAAAAAAAAAAACTTATATCAATGTTTAATGTCTTACTCATGAACCAGTTAATATGTTTCATTCTAGCTTGGGAGACCCATACAGGCAAAATGTTCTTTGGTTCCTCCTTCAGTTCTCTACTCCTTTTTAGAATTTAACTAATTTAGTTAAGTATTACTCTTTATAATTCCTTTAAATGTATTTATGCAGTTGAACTAACCTCACTTTCACTTTACATTACAGATTAGAAATATGGATTAAAATCCACACCAAATAAAACATATGCAAATTAATAAACCCAATGTTGATGTGTGAATACTAACAGTTTGCTTCATCAGTGTATCAGAATGTGTTGCTGGTTTGTAGCAAATTAATTATTTAAAAGGATTGCTTAATTGCAGTGTAATGCCATTGTTGAGGAGACTAAAATTTAAAGACAATAATTAGCGCCTTGGGATGGTCAATTTTAAACAGAATGTGTGACACACATCCACTTTCATTTTTCCCATTAAATGTATTTAAAAGTAACACATGACATTCTTTAAACAAATACTATTTTGTTTCAATGTCATTGAAATCTTTATTTATTTTTATTTTTTTAAAATCTAATCTTATTATTGTCTTTTTATTAGTTGGCATTTTTTGCTGATGTTTTTCAGTGTGAAGAAAAAAAAATGCATGAGATAATCGAAATAGACACAGAAGGCAGAAGTGGAAAATTAAGGTTTCACCTCTTGGAGATCTGGCAGAGAGAATGGCTCCGTACAGACACTCCTGCATTCCTCACAACTAAACAACCTGAGCAATTAGCTGCACCATTAGAGCCTGGAGAAGGGGAAAGGAGCTGTTAAAAGAAACACACTGGAAAGAGGAGGAGAGTGAGAGTGTCAGAAACAGAGAGAAAACTTGGTGCCTCTTGTTCCACAGTGAGACCACAGTGCTGTTATGTGGAGTGTCTCGGAGCTGCACGCCGGTGACGCCGGGGCGATTTCGGGCGGGAGCTGATGAACTGCAGATGAGCAATTTCGCACTTCGCTTAAGACCCGAGCTAGGAGACAAACTCCTCCTCATTAGTTTTTGTCCCTCAGCTTGGGTGCCAGGCACAGGAATAAATGAGACCACTATCAGCGGCCGCCTTGATAAGCCGCCTTATCTCATTAGGTTCCACATCAAAGTTAATCAGTGATGGGAATAGTAATTGGCCGACTAGACAATGCCATAGATCATGGGGCTTTTGTAGTGTATGTCATCTCCAAAACATCAGCAGGCTGGGGCTGGAAGATAGGGTGCATCTGCTGGGGAGAGAAGGAACGAGGAGTGTGAGTGGGGAGGTGGAGGCGTGTGGGGTGTGGGTGTGAGAGCTGGGAGTGAGTGTGCATGATGAGGAGCAGGGGGTGCGAGAGACAGCGAGAGGGAGAGAGAGAGAGAGAGAGAGAGGGGATGAGAGGGGAAAGGAGTAATGGCAGAGGCATAACAAGCAAGCTGCTCAGAATTAATGAGCTTACTCAATAAGAAAAGAATAACCAATCAGTGTGTGTTGGGCAAATATAATTTGGGAATAATTGCTTGATTGCTTTTCTATAGTAGGCTGATTTGACCACACACAAGAACTGAGAATTAAGATGTCAAGACAAGAATTAATTTGGCAAGCGAGGGCACACAAATGTTCCTCGCGCTCCCCACTCAGGCGGCTTGGAAGGCAGCCGCTGCCACGAGTTGGAGCGCACTAATGATGAAAACACAGTGGTAGATTGCGTATTCATTTCCCCCCACCTCTGTTTTACATAAAGAGAGCTACGGCTAATGCCACAGATGTTGGGATATCATACAGAAAAAAAAGCGTGTGTATGCTAACACATTTAATTGGCATTTTTGCATATTCCACTCCATTGTTGATAGCTAGTTGCAGCTGATTGTTCAGTTGGTGATTTCCCCCCCCCCCCCCCCCCCCCCCCCCCTTCCATGCGTAACTGTCTGGGGATAGTAATTGGTTCGTTTTGACGCTTTCCATTCCCAAACAGTGCTTATTTCTGAAGTCTTCTCTTGTCTCTCAATTGCCAATTCGTGGAGGCTTAGAGTGTGTCTTTCATTACTCGCTACCTGCTTTAAGAAATCAGTCTCGACCTCACTCACACACACTTGGGCGCGGAGGCAATGAGGAAATGTTTTTGTCCTCTAACAAAGTGCCAGTGGTCAGAGTAAAACATTAGAGAATAACTGACAAGACTACGGTTAGGAGAAGAGCAAAACAACACCCACCCTAGGACCCTAATGGCCAGCTGCACCCTGCTAATGACACACATACACTTACACACACACACACACACACACGCACAAATCTACAAAAGCCTTCCCTTCCAGGCCACTGTATAAAAGTCTGCAAATATACAGTTTATTAATAGTAATCATGCGGCATGGTGCAGGATTTGGAATAGATTTGGCCAACTCACAGTCAATCTTGTTCAGAATAAGAAATGCATCCCAACCTGACCACATGCATATGAATCACCACATATATTTGCTCCCACATGTGTCTGGTACTTAGTTCCAATTAGGCTGAAAACACAGCCACTGTGACAGAGGCTGCTCACACCATCTCAGTTATCACTTCTCTGCAGGTACCGCAGCTAAGACTACTCATTTTCCATACGCGGGCGTGTGTGTGTGTGTGTGTGTGTATGTGTGTGTGTCTGAGCATGTGTATGTCCATGTTCATTGACATTATTTGAGCTGTGAGGTAAGTAAAGGGAATAAATAAGCAAGCAGAGGTCCTGTCATGATGATGTTATTACCGCCCAGGGTTTGCCTGCAGCATTATGAGGACAGGCAGACTGCCGTGTCCCTCACTGTCACATCCACACTCACTTGCACACATACTGGCGATGTCGGGCACATGCTCTAGGTAAATTTGCTTTGATCCGCATTGCACCTAATTGAGTTATAGGCAATGTCTCTATTCCCACATCAAGGAATTTGAAAATGTTATATTATTTCGCTTAGGGATTAAACCTAATTTTCTTGTGCTACACATTAACCTATTAGGTTGATTCATCTGCATTGCTAATGCTCTGGCGCAGACAGCTGTCACTGCCCTGCAAAAAAAAAAAAAAAAAAAAAAAAAAAAAACATGATCGCGCAATTCTTGAATGAGTGATCCCTTTGCCGATTAGTGGCAGTGAACTTCGCTGAGCCCAAGTGATAAGGCTGCAAAATTCCCAAGTTGCCAATAGCTCCGAAAATTATCAGACTGTAGGCAAAGGAGAAATTGTGCCTTCCGGCTCAGGAGCTTCAATCCAGGGTTTGCCCAGATTGACATTATTTAAAGCTATGGAAATGGGCTCTGGCTATCTGGAGGATTGCTAAAATAAGAAAGTTTTCCTGCAACATTTATGAATATGCTGACAAGAGAGGACAGCGGGAAAATACATATAGATATATATGCTCTGCACATTGTTGAAAAAGCAATTTTAGAGCAATTTCATGATTCTATGATCTAATCTAGGGAAATGAATAAACAGATATGTGTGGAGGGAAAACTCATGGCTGTAACATTCTTAGAGGACCTCAGCCATCCCCACCGAGAAGCTACTTTAACAGGGATGACTGTGAACTCCATATGTTGACCATTTGCATTGTTTTTTAACCTATTGCATTGGGAATGGATGCAAGATCCCTTCAAATGGCTAGTGATGTTAAGCATGGGCATACTGCTATTTTGAAGTCTGTTCAATGGGTATGATTGGTGAATCATGCATATAGAGCAGAGAAAACAAACAAGAAACACCTCAACGCTTTTCACAATAAATGCATTTCCTTTGAGGTTAATGATACGCTATTAGGAAATTCCCACCAAATGAATAACCAAAGTGATCCACAAATACAAACGATCAAATCAAACTACTAAATTATGTGTAAAAAAAAAAAAAGAAAAAAAAAGAAATGATACAGCAAATATGTATTGCACACGCTTAAAGACATTTATTAAATACTTGATATTGGTAATGAGAGCCTCAAGACATGTCCTGCATGGAGAAATCAGTTGCATGTATTGCTCATTTGGGATTTTCATCCATCCTTCCATACAAACTCTTGAATCTGAACAAAATACATTTTGAAGGGGCTGAGAGCCTCTTCAGTGGCTTGTGGTAAGAAATTGTCTTACACCATGACGTTTCCACCTCCAAACTGTTTTGTTGACTTGTTCAAATGTTCTACAGGAAAACTTAATTGAGATTCAATATACTTCTCTACTTGAGCGGCGGTTGAGTACATACCTGTTGTTTTCATGGAAAAACTGTACCCGATAACCCAAGGTCTCTCTGAAAATGGTCCTCGGTTCTTAAATAACTCTTCTGATTATTCTTTGGGCTACTCTACAATTAAAAATTGTGCAAGGCATGCCTTGTCATGGCGGGTTTATGTTGAAATTATGTTATTTACACCTCTAGATTTATACTCAATGAGCTTCACTGGTAAACTAATTTATATAGCACCAATTCACAACAAATGTCATCTCGAGGCATTTTATAGGACAAACAAGAACCAATTTATGAACGGAAAAATCCATGACCGAATAAAATCAATCCTAAAGAAAGCTTAGAATTTAAGCTCATTCAATTACAACACGTTCTGATTCAATCCTAGTTAAAAAGCAAGACTGTGATGCTCTGTTTAAGTCCCTTATTGGACATAAAATCTTAGGAAACCCTTGGGTTGCATAAACGCACTGAGTTTGCAGAAAACCATGACACTGAGAAACTACATGGTGACACTGAAAGGACGTGATAACCTTTGAAATGGAGCAGAACCCAAAGCCATCTGCTATGTCTAACTGTTTGGTTTGAGAAGGCAGAGCAGACGGACAAAAAACACATAACACAGACGCAGTGATCTAGAGGTACTTTCTGTCTCCCAGTATTCAGATGTTTAGAAATACAACTGTCACCAGAGCTACCAGTTTGTTTTAAAACCATAAAGCGTTGAGGGTGTTGAGAGAGTCGCTTTTACTCATCATGACACGATTCTCCTGTAATACCTTGGATACCTTGGTAATGAGAAACCTCTCACTGACCATAAATCACAACCAAACCAGCCAATACTAACTTGCACTAATAGGGAGCAAGTTCCTATTTATTGTTTTCTACATATTGGCAGATTTCAGCTATTTTCTTGGCGCTCTGTGCTGTTTTGCAGCTTTTTTATTTCATGTGCTCAGAGCTGATTCTGGGTATAATTCAGTTTATTGCACATAACCAAATTTATGGCAGTATTTGTTTTGATTTCTCTGTACATGCATATTACGTTGATTGGAGTGAATATCATGTCAAAACCCCCATTTTTCTGTGCAACACGCTGATATGATAAATACGAATTTTCCTTGCTGCACATTTGGCGGTCAGTAAATAGGATCCATGTATTTAGTAGATTCAGCAATGAAGGACTGTGATTGTTGGTGTTTTCAACCCTTTTTAGCATGCACAAGCACTAGTGAATAGCTGCCATTCTGCACCGCTATAAATAAGTGTGCACACTGATTAACAAATGCATTTGCATGCTGAATCATAAAGCATGCATGCGTGCTTCTGTCTTTAAGTGTGAATGTGTCTGTGAGTGGATGAGTATGCTATCATCTCCTGTGAAAATGTGAATGTAGGGTGGAACACTGCCCCTGAGATCCATTTAAATGAGCACATCAATCGCTGGGCAGCCCCTTGTGTTTCCAACCTTGGAGGGTGACACTGTTATGCACACGCCACACCCAGGACATGTCTGTGGTACTTAAATGGTGAGCAGAATATTAACACTGGATTCTTGTTCACTCAGTTTTTTTAATATTATCTATTTTTCTATATTTTTTTTGCCTAAGCATTGTGCAAATTGTAACAAACGCATGTCTGCGCTTGTTCATCTCAGGGTTGTGTGAATATGGTGCTGGACACTTCAGCCTGCCTAATGGATACAACTTTGTTGGATATAGTTATTATCAATGATGTTCAAGAGTGATGTGACCTCAAATTATCACAATGGATCCAGAACCATTCTCACCCTCTGTCTAATTAGGCAGGGATGTGAGGCACAATTCACCGTACCCCGCAAAATCTGTTTTCCGAGTTGAATTGATTCAGTCCATTTGTCAATGCTTAACCGAATCAACCATTGCCGTGCATGCTACAATTAATCGTAGCAGATTGAATCATAGCTAAAACCTAAGACCACACTTCCAAATATTCAAGTTAGTGAAAAGGCCTGGTTTTGTGCTCAGTTTAGTTGTTGCCAATCGGTAGCCCAGTGGCTGTAACCCTAATGCGCAGAGTCCCAGAGCACAAAGGCTAATCAATGTCATGGTGGAAGCGGAGAATCCCTTGGCCCACCCTATTTGACTTAACTGCTCCGTTTGTGCTCCTACTGATCCTGTGGTCTTTGTGTACATTTTAATGAGTGCTGACATAATCCGGCGGATTTTCCTGGAGGCCAAGCCTTTGCCACCCCCACCAGGCTGGGGGGCTTCTACCCCGATCCAGGAGGGCTGCCAGAGGGGAGAAAGGCAGAATCACAATGCCCCCCGACCCCCATGAGATACTTACATTTAGGGATGGTTTGAAGCTCTCTGTGATTGAGCTCGTAACCCATTTTAATCCTATTAACACCAGGCAACAAAAGGCAAATCTGCTGCAGGACAGGCAAGGCTGGGGTTGAGGAAAGAAAATGTGTCTTGGAACTAAAGTGAGATAAAAATGGGGCCGCAAAAAGATGTTAAATTGAAAAGGTTCCTTTTAGCTACTTTTTACATGCTGAAAAATCATGCGAACAAAGAAAACACAAAGCAAAATGCTCAAGCCGGTTTCTAAAAGGTGAGACCACCAACAGCTTCTTTTTAAAAGCCTCTTTCACAAAACTGTTAAGTCAGAAACCTCCAAAGATGAGCTGCATCCGTCCTCTCATAAATCACCAATCAAGCTGGTGATATCCTGCACACATGCAAGGTCTCAAAAATCAAGGTAACATTGTGGAACCCAAGGAGGTGTGGAGAGGAAATCTGCACACACAAGCTACTTTATTAGCCGCACCTTCCTTGTGCCGAGTTGGACATTGTACATTCAAAAGCATGCCAGAAACATTATTCAGAGATTTTTGTCCTTCCTGGGAATATAGCATCTTCCCAGGTACCCATCCATGATGCATCCCAAAGGTGCTCTCTCGGAATGGGATCTGGTGACAGCAGAGGCTACTGGAACCCAGTGAACTCAATGCACTGTTCGAGAAACCAGTTTGTAAAGTGTAGAGTATAAAAGATGGCTAGACTGTGGTCATAAAAGGATGGGTACGGTCAGCAACAACACTCAGGTAAGGTTGGGGTATTTAAGTGTTGCTTAATTGCTGTCAAGGAGCCAAAAATAAGTTAAGACGATATACCCCACTCCAATATTTTACCATCACCAGATTTTAAGTATTCAAGTACTCAATACCATTTTCGATACCGGCAACATTTTTTTAAGGCACAGGGATCTTTCTGGTTAAAGGCAAATAAATTGCAATATAACAAAGTTAATTTACTGCCTTTATTGAGGCAAATCCGAGAATTAGGGGAAGGTTCAGCCTTTGTCTAGAGAAATATATAATTTAAGTGTCACTAGACAAGATACAACTTAGTATAAGTGTTAATGTCCTTTATGGGAGTATGTACCTTTTATTCAGTCATGCAGTTATTTTATTTTAGTATAATTGTGCACCACTGTGTGCTTTCATTTGCTGAGGGACAAAATAAAGAATCATGCTTGGCTAAAATAACTTGTGTTTCAAAACAAACATGGATCTGATGCAAACAATACATATTTTTACCTTGTAAGCCAAGGATCTGGTCCATGCAAATATATTCAGCAGTGGCCCTGTACAATTTCTGCCGTCCTAGTCGTATTACATAATATTGTCATTTGTGATCAACTACATCAGCAGGGTAGCTTGCTGCAGGTTCCCACTTGCTAGCTTAAAGGTACATTCACACAGAATGAAAACAAGGCAAATGGTGCGAAATGCGACAATCTGGGCAAATGTGAATAGGTTTATATTGATATTGATGTAAATAAGTGTCTTTGAATAATTATTTTTTTAGTATTGATCATATAGAGATATCAATTATTTTTACTGGTTACAATCCTACTTGGTTGTAACGCGTGACTATTTGAGCTAACATTGCCTTTCTATCATCTCAATCCAGTCTTCCCAGTCTCTTCTGACTCCTAACATGAATTAGACACTAGACACTAGACCGGGGTCAGCAACCTTTACAACTCGCAGAGCCATTTCTGCCCACGGTCCAGTTAAACAAATTTTGTTTAGAGCCACAGAAGTTACATATCTATTTAAAACAAGAGCTGTTTTTTATAGTATACTATAGGAAATTTGTTTAAATATTTTTAAATCAGTTTTTATTATTTAACCAACAGTATTTTTATATTTAGGTTTAATGCATTTTCTTCAATTGGACATTTGATTTGTATGGCAAATGGCATCAAAATGATGAAAAAGCAAGTTGTTTGCAACCTATTGACAAAAAAATACTTCCTTTATCTATAGTAAAACATTCTATACACCATTAGTTTCTTTCTTTCTTAAAATGTTATGCATATATTGCAGAACTATATGCATCCCAAAGCTAGCAATTTTACATTACCTTTACATTTAGAAACATTGACCAATCCCCCCCCCCCCGCATTTTTGGTCTAGATTTTTAAGAGCCAAAGCTAAAGGTGTAAAGAGCCACGTGCGGCTCTGGAGCCACAGGTTGCAGACCCCTGCACTAGATGCATGACACTAGAGATGTGTATTTTGTCCACATAACCATTGCTCACTGAATATTTTCCCTTCTTTGGACCATTGGCTTTACATTTGAGAGCAGGATGTGTTTAGATCCAAGTAGAACATCATTTTCTAAAACAGACCCTCTGGCACCAACTATCCTGCCATGTTCAAATACACTTAAATTGCACTTCCTTGTTCTGATAATCAGTTAACTTAAAAAAAAAAAACTTCTATTCACCAAATTGTTAAAATGCAATGATTTGCTGCCATGTGATTTGCTAAATTGGCAATTACCTTAATAAGCAATTTAACAAGTGTACCAAAAAAGTGTCTAAAGTTTCAGAAACCCTCTACCCTAAGCTGGACATTGTTGGTGTAAGCTGACTCACTCCCACGTAACTCAGCTGGTATGGGACCATGACCACCATGAGGGTTAACCTCCACCTCTCATGCTACCTTGGGCCTTTTAAAAAAACACAGAAAGTTGGCAAAAAGGGAATCTATATGCCAGGTAATTACACACAAAGGGACACTAATTCAGCCAACATCCATCTCCGAGCTTAGAAGACATGCGTCCGGAAGAAAATGGTGATAAATGTACGGCATGGAGCTGCACAGGAAGTGGGTCCAATGTCTTGTGGGTGTTGCTACCTCGAGGTCAAGGAACAAAAACTGGGAAGCTCTCAATGCACTTTTGTTTTGGGTGCATCGCGGGGCAAAGAGGCCAAGTATGCTGGTGGTCCTTGCCCTAGACGCATCAGAGAGAGAAGGGTTTTACACATCTAGTGTGGCAGCTTAAAACCCACCATTGTTTGAAAACAAGAAGGGGATGACAGCGCCCATACAGGCAGGGTGTGTTCTCTAGCCAAACGGGATAGGATATGACTCTTAGAGGAGCCATAGGGTGAATGAACAATAACTTGGATAAAGAATTAAACCCCCCGAAAGGAACACTGATACTTCAGTTACCTCAGTGCTGTGCTGTCTGCTTGTACTCTTGTCCTCCTTGTCTCATCCACCTCCACTTTGCTCATCACAGCATCACTGTCATAATAGAGGTCTTATCCAGTAGGAAAAGCTATATATGTGATTATAATTGTCACTGTGGGGTTTAAGTGATGAAGTGAGATATGCCATTACAGCGAGGTAGTGTTTGACATGGATCATTAGAGGCAGAAGCCTTTAACAAAGATGCGCCGGGCCATGAACCAAAACTCCAAGGGGAATAGTGTGCACCCCTGCTCATTGCTCCGACATCATTATTTAGACGGTGCAGAAAACCCTGCATCTTTGCTCCCATCCCAGTGGAGGTTCTCCAGCGCAGTGTGGGAAGTGTACATAATCAGTGAAGTGAGACATGCGATTGGCTGACTGGTAGAGACAGACAGTGAGCTCCTGTGAACCTCTTGTGAGGTCTGCCCTTCACTGTTTCCAGGGCAAGGTCCTTTAAGTATCCTTCTCTGAGCCAGGTCGCTCTTGTGGCAGCCCAGAATTCATTTGTGTATGGCTCTGACCTTTCCTATAATGAGTTCGCGTCATAACCATTGACCTAAAACAAATTCAACAAAATGTTCTCCGCCGCTGATATATTAGAAAAAAAGAGAAAGTGTGAGCATGAAAACAGGAAAAGGGGAGAATCACACAGTGAGGGACCACATGAATGTGTGGGACTAGTATTCTTCCTGCTTAAGGTCTCACTTTGCGAGCATTTTAGCCGGTTGCTAATTAGGTAACAGCTTATCTCGGTTATGTGATGATGAAAGAGCTGTGTGACGGAGATCCTCGGATTTACATGTAATGTTTGCTGCTGCAGACATGAAACAGAGTTAACATCAATAGACGGACTAAAATAAATAAAAACAGACGAGGCAACAACAGCCAAGATGCTGAAACTTGATATGTGATGTGCAGCATTCATGGTAGTTTCTTGAAACTGCATTAAAAAATAAACATATACTGAAAGATTTCGGTAATCTAGAAAAAGTTGGTACCTTGTCTTGACCTCAACACATTTAGGAAGAGTCAAGCTGTTTTGTGGTCTGATTAATCAAAACTTAAAATCGTTGTAGGAGGTCATGGAAGCAGAATCAACTTAGCAGGAGACTAAATATAATCTGGATTGTTTAAAATTTGCATTGAAGGGGTTGATCAAGGTTTTTAAACAGGTTGAAGTAAATTAGTTCATATGTAACCATTAGGTTTGCAATATATAATGCTCATATTGTGCTGTGTGCATACATCCAGACAAGTTGGCTTTGGGGCTGAGACTTATATTATTAGCACATTTTGCTTACTTATGTTTATAGCATTATTAACTATAAACATAATAATCTGTGCATTTCCTAGAGAATGCAGGACCTTGCCTACACTGGGACATATCCAACCCCAGCAGTGTCCCATGTCAGAAAGCTCAAAAGGATAAAACAAAGCAACTTTGCTTTAAAGCAGCCATCCTTCTTGTTTTCTCCTAAAGTCAGGTCAATGTCAATTTGTCCCTTTGCAATTCAACAAACATCCCCAAGGATGTTACAAATTGACATCATGTGATAGAAGACATCTTTCTGTGCTAAAAAAAAACAGCCTATGTGCCCGTGTAGAAAATACTTTACCTTTAAATAACTAACTTAGCCTTCTTCCCACAGTAACAAGCTTAACACCAAAGATTGCTGTTGTTAGAACTGTTCTTTTAGCACATGTGTTGTCCTATCATACTTGAAGTGTTTTGACTAAATTCAAATTTCATTTTTAGTCACTATTTAGTCACCTGTAGTAATCTTAGTTTTGGTTTAGTTTTATTAGACTAAATTGTAGTGCATTTAATAGGACTAAATTTGTTGTAAGTTTAGCCAATTAAAGTATAAATATTTTAGTTCCTCTGACCTCTTTAAGAACAATTATTTCTGTATAGGTAGGTGAAGTCGAGGATGGTATGGTGTAAAGTTTTTTAAGTTTCAAAAAACCTAAAATCCTTTGTGTTCTACACATAATTCACGCAGCATTCTTCACTGTAAGAAACATTGTGATCATTTCAAAAACTAAAATGACCAGACATGCCACAAGGCCCGGTCACAAAAGGAAATATGTTCACACACCATGTAGCCACTAAATATGTTGTTTCATTCACCTCCAAACATGAAGAGGATGACGTGTGTTTGGCTATTTTTTGTTCCACTTTTCCACACAACCAAAGCTATATCAGATAGATTGGATAGACTTCTTTCCAAATGTTGTATCTTATTTTTAATATCTAAACAAACAAATCATACGTTTTTCTCATTGTTCCACTCATTCGGAATGAGCTTTTATATAATTTTCATCTAGTTTTTGCCAATAATAAATGGTACTCATGAAAAATATGCAGAAAATTACTCGGCAACAAAATGTAACACTGGTGGTTAGCGTGAACAAAAATGTGATGTTCAAGTATTTGATTCATTCATGGATCATAGCAAACTTATCTAAATATTGACCAACTCTGGTTACCAGCCTGTATTACAGAGATCATTGTGGTTATGCATTCTTGATGCTGAAGCTTTACTTAAATCAACTGTCATTTATGAAAATCATTTTTTTTTTTTAATTTTATTGTGGATAGCAAGCATAGTTTGCTAGAACCATGATCAGCTTCAATCTACGAGTAACCGTCTCTGTGTGGTGGCTGTTTTTATTTTTATTTTGCAAATAGCGCTCTGTAGCAACATAAAGGTAAAAACAGTTTGTGCCCAGGATGTGTGGGGCTCAGAAAAATAAACTAATAAAAGAAACTATAAATCATATTACTTATACAACACATAATATTTTACAATGCATTTCCTTTCTGTACAGGACTTCTGATGGACCACCTTGACAACCCTCTGGTACACTTTTTGTAAAAAAAAAAAAAAGGAGTAGTTCTACCAGTTAAGATTGCAGATTGAACCAGGGGGAGGTACGCTTGCAGGGACTGCACAGATATGCTGGATATGGCCTCCTGGCAACAGGTTTATGATAAGCACTTATCTGTTTGCACTGAGCGTACATATGCATTCAGAGTTTTCTTTTGCCCTCATTTCTCCTCAATGCGCTCTCTGCAACCTCCAATGATGCATACTCCCTTTTTATGCGCAAGAAAACACACACACACACACACACACACACACACACACACACACACACACACACACACACACACAGCAAAGTTTGCATTGTGGGAATAATATCTGAGCACGATAGAAAGAGAAGCAGCAAAGGAAGTAGCTGCTCACCCTGCTCCTCACACGGGCTCATCCTTCTCATAATTAGCTCTCTTGTGTTGTTGTGCATCGCATGCAGCCGCCACAAAACAAGTGCTTCACGGCAGGCTGTATTTATCAACATTTCCATTTACGGCGCACAAAAAGGACATAAGCGGCACATTCTCCTCGGTTCACGGACAAACTCTTTTAATACGGCAAGGAAGCGAGCCGGTTTTTCAGCACGCACAGCCAGACAAGCGTATCACAAATAGTGCAAGGCAGGCAGATAGGGGCTCATAACAACAGATCATCAGTAATTTTCAAAAGTACCGAGTTCTGCCCGAGCGACGCTCAGCAGGTCACAAAGTGTACTTGACAGGAAATATGCATACTGAGTGGATCCTACTCCCATGCTTTTCATTTGCATTGTGTATTGATTTTTTTGGTCTCATTTAATACAATATTATGTGTGGGTCCACGGTGGCTTTTAGGTGTCTCTGGAGTGGACCGGTTCCATTGGAGGCTTAATGATAATTGCAGCTGGTAGAGGCAAGCTGAGGCAGATTTCATTGTAGAGCCATCAGGCCCCTTTCGCCCACCTCTACTTCCATTCCTATACTCCCTCCTTATGTTGCAGACACTGAAAAAAAATGCCCATGAAAAAAAAAAAGGTCTGAGAATGAAGGAATGTAGCAAGAATAGACAAAGGCAGCTTACTAGTACCAATGCTTTTTAAATGGTAAATGGTAAATGGCTTGTACTTGTACAGCGCTTTAACTAGTCTTGACGACCTCCAAAGCGCTTCACACTACAGTCTTAGTCATTCACCCATTCACATACACATTCACACCCTGACGGTGGTGAGATACAGTTTCAAAACCATTTCTGCAACATCAACAAGTTTTACTGAGCTTGGGGCAGCAGGCCCCTCTCTCCGGCTCGCTGCAGCCTGCTCTGCCCGTCATCAATCTGAAAGAAGGCTTCTAAACTCGGAACAAAGACATTTTTGATGTTTTGAAATATTTCAGATTATGTAAAAGTCAGAAAGTTATGGAGTGGAAACTAAAACATCTCTGACCATCACTTTTATTGAGGTAACACAGTCTGCAGACTACGTGCAAGATTGGGCTGCATTGGGCTGCAGGCTGGCTACCCCAGCAGAAAGCTCATTGAATTAACCAGCCAATATCAGGTTGTTATACCTGTGTTGCTCCATAAAATGCAGACCTTGAAAAAATAAACAAAATTTGCAAAATAATTATGTGAAAATGAAGTCTATATTTGGTGTTTTTTATTTGAGCATCATTCTGCTATACTGAGCTCTGGCCAGCATTGAAAAATCTGGGAGCACTGTGAGGATCATGTTCTTTGATTTTTCCAGCGCTTTCAATGTCATGCAACCATGACTCCCTAAGGAGAAGCTGAAGCGGAGAGGAGCGGACCAACACAGTGGATACGTCTCTGGTTGACAGCAGTGTGTTAGGACAAGGGTCTCGGACAGGCTGATCTGCAGTTCAGGAGCACCACAGGGAACTGTGTTGGCCCCATTTCTGTTCACCCTCTACATTGCAGACTTCTCCATCAGCTCAAAATGCTGCCACCTTCAGAAGTTTTCTGATGACTCTGCTGTAGTCAGTCTCATTACAGCTGAGGATGACTCCAGAGTACAGACGGTTTGTAGACAGGTGCCAGCAGAACCACCACAGATTAAATGCAGGGAAAGCAAAGTAGGGTGGACTTTCCCAGGCACAGATCCACCTCATTGATACTGGTTAACATCCAGGGAACTGATGCTGAGATAGAGGACTCTTCCTAGTACCTGGGTGTTCACCTTAACAATAAACTGGACTGGAGTTACAACATGGTGTCACGATTCCCAGGGTTTCAATTACATTATTTTTAGCTTCCTGGGAATCACGCAGTTCTGCTTGGGTTTTCCCATTTTAGTATTGTTTATTGTCTGTAGATTCATTTCCTGGCCGTCAATTTCTGCTCATTATGATTAGAGTAGTTTATTCTTGTTTGTTAGATCCGTAATCCCTGCCTGCCTGTCCTCTGTTCAGCGGGCTAGTTCATTTCATCATCATCATCTGTTTATTCTCCATGGTTTCCTGTTAGGTTCTGTTTTCCTCCTGGCCCAGCCATATCACTGTTCTCTCAATATCACAAAAAAGGAAACATTATAAGTATATACCTGTAATTTGTCAGGAATGTAGCCGCAGACAGGAAGTATGAGTTTATTTTACCTCTTTTAAATTTCAAATTAGATATCTTAAACCTTGTCAAGTTAGGTGTTAAACACTCAATGAAAGTAAATAGTTGGCTGCAAATGTTTATAACCGTGCTGGATGAACATGCTTTGCATCAGTCAACATTTGCCCTGGCCCAGTTTTGTCCCAAAAACAGCCTCAACAAAAATAAACAGCTTAAAAAATGTGTATAACATACAATATCAATACCAGCTGGCTTATAAAGAAAAAACAAAACATTGCCAGCTTCATGTGCTAAAAAGGTTCAGTTGAGGGGAGCATGATCATTTCATGTCACTCAGATTACCATTAAAGAGATAGTTTGTATTTTTAGAAGGGATTTTGTATACAATTTTATCAATTGTAATTCCCATACCTGTATGAGACAGATGTCATATCACAAATAATTTGTCGAAAACCTTTGACCAACGTAACATTGTGTAATAAACTGGACTTTCTTCTTTTAATAAGTGTATTTTTCCAATAAAAGAAAAGGAAATGTCCATTAAACCTATTCCATGACCACCTAAATCCCGTGAAAGTGGTGCTGTACCCAAAACACTGACCATTTAACAGTTTCCTGGAGGCTCTCAAAGCCTTTTAGCTACCCTACTTTTCTACCAGTGCCCCTTTTCTAGGATGTATGGGAAGTCTTCTATGTACACAAGTTTATTACGCCGCTGTCAGCTACTGCCATGCAAATTGCCTTCCCTGTCCTCCCCGGAGACCCTGATTATTGTCGTCGTTGTAATGCAATTGGTCACAATGTGCCTCCCCTTTGAGAAAAATAAAGGCAAATATGTAACTCCCTAATAACATGATACTTATCACCAGGCTGGCTTATAAAACTGTTAAACCATGACACCAAAACACACAAATCATATTAAGGTCTCGGTCACGCTCCGCCGGCTCTCCCTTTTCACACACCCACACTGGGGTTACAGATTATTAAGCTGTCACAGACAGTGGGAGTGATAAGCGGCTATTTGGTCTACAAATTAGGCATAATTAAGGAGACGTGTTGCCAAACAGAGCCAGATATCTTCATCTGGCCCAAATATGACAGCTCCCCGTGCCTGCATTTACAGAGACAAATGGAGCTGAGGATGAACCGTGGTAGTGGCGAGCAGATAATGCCCGCATGGTTCCTATTCCATGTCTCTGTGGCTTAGAGGAAAGGTGACTAGAGTTGTATATCCACGAAGGAGACTGGTGGAGTTGATGGTGGCTGTCTTTTTTTTCCTTTTTTTGTTCTCTCTTTTGTAAGGGCTTAATGCTCATCCCTTGTTTATATCTACAGACACCAACAGACATGCACAAACATTAATGAGATTAAGAGGAAGCGCGGTGCAATATTTATTAGGCTCGACAAACACTTCTGGGCTTTAGTGTGCTGGGAACAAGGCTCTCTCGAGGGCCTGGAGCTGGCACAGGCTGCCCAAGGAGAGGCAGATGTCTGAAATTGCTGAGAGAGGATCTGCCTGTCTGCCACCTTCAAGACCGCTGTGCTACTTCTCCTCGCAGCTTTAAAATACACGCGTATGTGTGCACCCTCCGCCTCCTCGTTTCCACACATTAACACGCTCTCTCTAATTTTTTTTTTTCTATTTTTCTCTGTAACTCTTACAACTTAAAAATGCAAATGTGTGGATTGTTGTGATCGTTGGTGAGGACCTTTTCTGTATTGTGCGTTAACCTCCATTAGGCAGGATTACAGGGCATACTGGCATTTGGTCAGTGTCACAGTGGCAACACTTACGAGTGAAATGCGCCGCTGTCACAGTCAGCTTTATCACCGTGCCTTCTCTTCTCCGAGTGCGGACTAATAAGCCTAGAAATTACAATTGCCTCCCTGCTGAATCCCTGATAGGCGGAAATAATGATATCAGTGCCCTACTAATCTCCGAGGCTTGCCGCTTGGCATCAGGCTATTGAGGCACCTGTCATACTTCCGTCTGATGAGTTGAATTTAATCTCTCGGCTCACAATGACAATAGGGGTCATTTTAATATTATGGATGATATTTGTCTCAGTTTTCCTTTTCCTAATTTTCTAGCACGTACCCGATTTCAGACGTCCTGTCAAGGTGTCAGGGCACTTGGACATTAGCTAAGGCAGACATAGATGGCAAGTCTTTAATTTTCTTATTTCACACAGAGAAGAAGAAAGCTCTAAATGTGGTGGGGATTTTGAATTTAAATAGATGCTGCATGAATTGTGGCTTAGAGTAAGAGGATGCTAAATGTAGGAAGAAGCTAAGGAGACTATTTAAGCCAATTTGAAAAATATGTGCATTTTTATGTCATTGAAAATGGTTTAGCACTTTGCAAAAATAATTTAACCCATTACAAGAAGGAACATATATTTTTTAATTTTCTTTTCTGGTTGTACACCATACAGTGCTTTTCTAAAGTGCTTACATTCCATGAACAGTTTTACATTTGTCATGTAAAGCCCACAAAATTCTGTATATTTAGATACATCTTTTTGCAAATTAAAATCTGAAAAGTGAGGCATGTATATGTATTAAGCCCCCTTTATTCTGCTATCACTCAATAAAATGTAGCATAGCAAACTGCCTTTAAACTTCAAATAATTAGGATCGACCTGTGGTTATTTTAATGTAAGGATAAATACAGCTGTTTTATGAAAAAACTTTGTTAGAGAACATCAAAGAACAAGCAGCATCATGAAGACGAATGAACACTAAAAAAGTCAGGAATAAAGTTGTGGAGAGATTTAAGGAAAGGTGAAGTCATACAACAACATCCATGGTTCTGAACGTCTCACTGTTCCATCCATCATGGATGTTTATGGACCTCAATTCTATCCAGGCTTGGCCGGCCACTGAAAGTGAGAGTCTGGACGAGGCCCATGGTAATCCAAGAGGAGCTGCAGAGATCCATAGCTCAGGTGGGAGAATCAATGGACAGGACATCTGTCAGTTGTTGACTTCAGTCAAATGTCTGGACTCACCTTTGTCATTCAAAGGCTTTTCTTTATTCTTGTGACTTTCTACATTGCAGTTACATAGCGTCGACATCAAAATTATGACTTGAAGGTGCATAGCATCAAATGCAAAATAGTGAATTAACTCAATACATCGTGTACCTTTTACATGATGCTTTGACTGATGCTTTGGTCACTCCAGATGAGCTTCATGAGGTTGGTCACCTGAAATGGATTCAAAGCTGTCTTCAAGGAGTTCCCGTATAAAAATTAAGACAAACCTTGATGGAGCAAGTGAGTCCAAACGTTTGGTAATGTATGTGTAGCTTGGCAGTGGCATGAAAACATGGTAGTGGCAGGATGATGCTGTCGTTATAATGGTTATTTGCCGGGAAAGGGAAGCTTGTTGAAGTTGATTGGATCTAAAGATAGAACAATCCTGTTGGAAATCCTTTCAGAGGCTGCAAATTACTTGAGACTGGGGTGGAGGTTCTCCTTCTTACAGGACAATGTGAAATATACATCCAGAGCTGCAACCGCAGGGTTCAGATCAATGCATACTTATATGTTTGAATAGACTTGTCAAAAATTTAGCAAATGTTGGACTTGGGTGGCAAGAAATATATGCACCTCATACTTTCCTGGTTCTTATTTGTGAAAAACGTTGAAAATTATGAGTAATATTCCTTCCACTCCACAAATATGCATGATTACTTAATTCTCTGTAGGATTAAAAGGTGCAACCATTAAGGACCCAAACCACATTTATTTTTGAAACAATAAAAAAAGTCAGAAACAGTCAAAACCGGAATCGTCAGAATATCCCAAAGAATGCAGGAAATCGACAACAGCCGGGAAAAGTCTGATTGTTGCATCGCTAACATTGTCATATTATATAAGAACCATCCTTTACATTTTTTGTCTTGCAGTTCCTCAACAACGAAAAGCATAAAGCAATTGTCGCGACACATAATGAGGCCATGACAAGATACTAGAAACCTGTTGGATGCGATAGGAAACTTTTTCTTTGCAGGTCTGCAGCTAAAAAAATGTAACCTGTTTTATTCTCCTCCTTTTCCAATCACACCTCCGTGAAACATGAAACATATTTACCAGCGCATTTCTAGCAGCCTCTATAGTTTATTTCATGGTGTTTTTCAGGGCCACCGCAAACATCCACCAGCTTTAAAATGTGAGAAAAAATTTGTAAGAACGACGATATTTGGTAGAGTCACGGCAGGCTAAATGTTTGAACCTGGACTAAAGTAATTACTGTTTACTCTCGCAGAGCGTCCTGACATTCATCAGCGGCAGGATAAATTGTATCGCAACATAAGAGGTAAACATCACCTGTGGAAGCCATGCATTCTTCGGTCGTATGATGTAATTAAAAGGAATCTTTGGTATTGATGGGGGAAAAAAAAAAAGTATGCCAAACATTTCACTGAGTGTGTGTAAGACAAGAGAGGAACCACCAGAACCATTTGATTTCTGAGAAGTGTCTAAGCTTTAAAGACAAAAGAAGCACATCACGACAAAGCCTCCCTGTCCCCCCCATCCTTGGATATTTTCATGTAGTCAACTTAAAAAAACAGCCAATGGCAAATGTTTAGCAGCCCCACTCAAACACACACACACACACACACCCAAGGCTGCGGGAGGATCGATTGTCGTCATAGAAACTCTGTCATTAGATAAATGACTGCTTCCCCAAGCTGTCAGATTAACTTTGACAGAACAATCAACACTTCGTTATTTATGCCTGGCTGACAAAGAATCGTTCTGGCTTGGCGAGAAGCGAACAATCCTACTGTGTCCCTAGTTGTCCTATTCAGTAAAGTGTGCCATGACAAGGGTTGAGTTATGGAGCATTGGGCTTCCTTTACTGTCTGTTTAGAGGCCAGCATTTGAATCGCTCGCCTATGTAGCGGAAACGGGGGCCTCGGGTTATTTATTGGCAGCTGGTTGAAATAGGCTTTCTGTGCAAGCTGTGAAACCTAAAACTTTACAGTTTTTAATTAGGCACGGAACTAATAAAACCGTTTTTCGACCGAAACTTTTTTCCTTTTTGTCATATGCTGCCAATTATTTTAGCAGGGGGAAATAAAGATGGTTATTAACACACAGTGTCTGTAAGAAAAATAATTATTACGATGAGATGTGCAATGCCACATGGGTGATGCAGATAGGCAACCTTTGTCATGGCATGCCACAGCAAACGACTACATTCCTTAATATATGTTAAGAAGTTTACATCATTACTCTCGGTCAAAATGACTTATAACTTTAAACCGCTGCACGTGCAGACAAATCCTTGAGTTTGGGAACAAATTGTAAATGCATGGCTGCTTTGTCTCCAGTCCCCGTGTTTTTCCAAACCGTTTGATTCTCTGCTTCATGCTCTCATTTTAAATCTGTTTTTTTTTTTTTTTGTCTTCTCTTTTGCACGGAGGGGTATTGTTCTTTGCCTGCACAGCGGCGTTAATGAGTATGCTTAAGAACATCATTATATTTTAAGTATCATTTGGGTTTTCACAGTGGGTGATCTCGACAATAATCTGTTTTCTTGTTTCATATCCAGAGTGACAGCAGTGGGTGCCTCTTTAATACCCCGAAAATCATTAGCGCTGAGAATCTTTGGTACGCCGGAGAGAGAGGAGAGAGGAAAGAGAGAGAGAGAGAGAGAGAGAGAGAGAGAGAGAGAGAGAGAGAGAGAGAGAGAGAGAGAGAGAGAGAGAGAGAGAGAGAGAGGAAATTGTAATGAAGACGTATTAACTACGGGTAATTTGGTTGTTCTTCAGCTCGAGTTTCCCTTCGCTCTGCTAGTTGGTTTTATTTGCATTGATGTCTCCTCAGAAGTAGTTTGCTTCCCGAACAAAGGGGCTGGCATATGTTAAGTGCTTTTGAAATCACGAGCGTTCCAGCCACGAGGGTTGGGCCTGATGAAAGGGTGTGAAACACAATGTGTAAATCGATTTCACCATCTCCTCATTTGGCCTTGCTTTAAGTCCGAGCCGCATGAACGGGACTTCTGTATGCATGTGTCCATTAAATGCACTTCATGGAATAAAAGGCGTGAGACCAAGCGGGAAATAAAATCATGCAAATTTCCATATTAAAGCTTCATATACGGTCTTTATAACTCTGCAGAAAAGAAGACAATGGGGCTTGAAGGGATGCTAATGCAGTTTGAAGGCCACCACAGCATAACACTAAGCCACTTGTAAGATACAAAGGTCAAATACTTGATTTTCATTTCCTGAACAACAGATACAATCGCATTACAGTCACACTAATGTGAATGCTGTCATTCAGCAAGAACGATGGGTGGGAAAAGGGGCAAGTGACAGGAAGCAAGGGGGTGCTTAGATAGTCTATGCACATCATTATACTCATCGCAATCTGTCAGCGCCGAGCCACGCTGGCATCATTAATTTCCTTCCATTTCCAGAAAAAAAACACTGCTTTCTGTTTTCCCAAATAGCTGCGTTGTTGCCACGGCTCGACTATCCGTCCATCCATCTCCAGCGTACGTGTCTGCTGAATGTAAATGACAGCTCGATACTGTCACAAAGGGCCCCAGAAAGCGAGGGCGATGCAACGACGGCGCGAGAGCTCCTCTGTGGAGCGCTGGCGGTACCATCTGTGTGGATGAGTAAACAGGAAAAGGGCACACAATGAAATTATAAGGCTTCCTCTCGCTCTCCCCTCTTTTTTGTGATTGATGGCCGTGATATCCGTCAAGCCATTTCCCCACGTTTAGCGCTGGTGCGGCGGTCTGCAGCTGTAATTTTTTTTTTCCTAGGCCACAGAGTAGAAATCAAAAACGAGCTTGATCAGTCCTTCCTGCCTTTTGAATATGGCGCATAGAAGCAAGGAAGGGCACCCGATGACAAGACAATTCGACATCAAGCGAAAGACGTCGCACTGACACCTCACACGGCTCCACGCCGTGCCCTGTGAGACAAAGGCTCTTATTGGTTGGGTGGGATCAGCAAAGACTTCAGGTCAGGCAATGAGCTCTGGGAGTCAATTAAAGGAGCTCCATCTTAATAGGGCTGTGATGTGGAGCCATAACGCCGTTATCTTGGCGCCCGCTTGAGGTGGCCAGATCTCTTTTGTGACACGAGCCAAGTAAATAAATAGCCAAATGAGGGCACACAAAGGCATCGGCGATATCCCAGGGCACCTATTATGCAAGGGGCAGGGGAAAATTATGCCCACAACAAATTGCTAATGATGAGCCAGTGATGTCTTGTTAGGCAACATTGTTTTCCCTCAGATCCCTTTGTGTCTGTGCCGTGATCTCCATTTAACGAGACACACGAAAAAGCAGCCGAGCAGCTCAGTGATATTTTCCCTTCTTTTTTTTTCTCTCTCTCTCTCTCTCTCTTTCTCCCTCCTCTTTTTTTCCCCTCCCCTCCCTTTTCTTCTACTTCTTCTTCTCCATCTCTCCTTTGCAGTTAACTTGTGCCTGTGCCTGTGTTTTTCTATCCCCTCACATCGGTGGCCACTCAGAGGGCCTGATTTGGCACATGAGAACATGCTAGAGTGGGCCTTCTCTGCAGGGAAGAGCCTTTTGATGCAGACCCCCCTGGGATCCATCCACTGAACCAGCAGTACGCATCACAGATGTGACAGCTTTCATCTAACAGTTAACTTTTCCTAATTAAAGTCCCAAGTCTAATTACACACCAGCCTATCTGATTTTTCTGAGATGGTCATAGCCGTTCTGGGGGCAGAGCCCATCAAAGATCCAAGCATCACTGATTGGGAGGGTGGTTGTTTTTTGGAGGGAAATGGAGCCTCGCTTGTGCCCTGTGTGGGCTGTTGCCTCACCTGGGTGTGGGGGGGCTGCGGATGCCAAATGGCAAGGCCTCATCTAATTTGCAAAGATGCTGCTCCTGAATGCGGATGTGCAATTATGAATCCAGGAGAAAAAAAAATGTTAAAGGAAAAAAAAACATTCCATAATTAGCAAGGCAACTCCAAGCACAAGCAATGGAAATTAGTCCTGGTGTAATAAATTAGCCTGTGCATATATTAGATGAGACTAACACCCATGGGGCCTTGTATTAGCCGGTTTGGTTCTGTGTGCTGGAGAAAAAAAAAATGTATCACCTTTTTTCTAAAGGTCCAATAAGGGACATTTCTCTTATTTTATTTACAACCTATCCCCCCTTTAATAGCATGCGGTCTCTTTGTTTCTATCACCCCGCGAGGGCTACTGCAACTTGCTGCCTCGACTCTCGGCACAGTCTGGCAGCCTCGGTAGATCTGTAATCATTAGATATTTTGTGCTGCATTTCGCATTGATTAGCGCTACCCATTGCTCCCCAGCTATTTTCTCCAGCTCCAATAAACAAATCTGAAATTAGAACCAGTTGAGATGAGCTGGGAGGAAATTTGCATCAAAATAACAGTGCGCGGCTAACAAACCAAAATCAGATAGCAGCAACAAAAGCTGGCAAATTGCAAATTAAAAGGCATGATGTAAATGGTGTTTTGTCATTAAGCTGCAGCAGCCATTTTTGGGGGGAAAAGGAGGAGGGGTGGCGGGTTGTCGGTGGTGGTGGGGACTCGGGCTGCTGGTCGCGATGAGTCTTATCCAGAGCGATTATTCATACTCGTCCTTCTGCTTGAATTAAAGCAAGAGTGCTGGAGCCAGTTAAAGCCAAATACTTGAATGGCTACTGAACTTTCACCTTCACGCGCATCCATTTAGCTCACAAATGAAAGCCAAGTACAGTCGGTGGAAAGGCATAATGGGTCTTTCTTCTTGCAGAGTGTGGCCATTACATACTAATTTCTTCTCGAGGCTCTCCATGAATTTAAACACTTGGCTGGAGCTGCTGAGTCTTGTGCTGAGACAAGCACGTCCAACTATGCCAGCATGGAAGGTGCTTATGCTGGTCTCAGTCACATGCATTGACCACAATAAGCCAAAGTGGATGACTGCCGCTTGTTGTTTCATTTATTTTCTGATAATTGTAGAGTGCTATTTGCATCTCTACAACTTTTTGGATACAGATCGGCCATGTAGGGGGTATTGTATCCTACATTTCTATCTATCTATCTATCTATCTATCTATCTATCTATCTATCTATCTATCTATCTATCTATCTATCTATCTATCTATCTATCTATCTATCTATCTATCTATCTATCTATCTATCTATCTATCTATCCACCCACCAGCGGTTCATTTGTTAAATTGGGGTAAATGAAAACATGAACTTATTAAAATCTACAGTTTGTAGGGTTCTGAGTTTTTAAAGAATTTTGTTTACTTGTTCGCTATTTATTCCTATTCTAATGTCTTCCGCCCCCTTTTTTCACCCTAAGAAACTAGGCAAGCTTCTCGTTTTTCTAAGCAACAATACTCTTTCTCCAAATCCAGTTTATGGTGTGAAAGAAATCACTACAACCTATTGTGTGTTTGTAAAGCAAGTGTCCTTACTCAGTTGTTGTGGTCCGAGCCATCCATTACCATTATCACCCAGCCCACATTGTTGATGAGTGGTATTTTTGTGCCAGATTACTCACTGCACATCAGTAGCACCCAGGAGGCAGTGATTTAATTATGCAATTAGTCTGCTGGATGATTAAATGACTTAATTAATAGAGACAGATTGGGAATTTGGCTAGAGTTGACAATATTTAGCTAGCTCACTAGTTTGCACGGATCTTTCAATAATTAGTCTGTAGCTCTTTTGTTCGGTGTAATGCACTGCTATGATGAGAGCAATGATGGAGAGACATCCTATTGCAAGATTTCAAAGCTCAACATTCATTTGGCTATTAGGGAATTTAAGTGGCATTCTTTTCAGTGTGGCTTTCCATAATATTGGCTAATATTTTTTGTTAACTAGATAATAACTCTACTCACTGATTCAATAAAGCTCTGTGTCAGTCACAGCAGCAAATGTAACTATAACTCTGTCTCAGTTTCGGGGCTCAGCTGTTGCTCGAAAGGAGTAGGATTTCACACTTCATGCCTGCTTTGGAGTCATTAGATTTCCCTGTTCCGTGGTTTTCTCCTGTGGTTTAAGGCTGGATCGTCAGACAGGATTTTTTTTTCCCTTCTTTCTGTGGTCAGTGCTTTTGTCGTATTTACTGGATTAGTTCAGCTCTGAGCTCTCTAACGCAGCGTAGAGAACACTTGTTCATCTGACTGACGGCCTGCGGGGACCAGAAGCATCCGGTTATTCGGTGCTCGTTTTGTCTGCGTGTGTGCCGAGACGCGGTACGCCGAGTGACCAGATACTGACGCAAAGTGAGCAATGCAAGCTTTTTGTCAGTCACAAACAGTTGTTGTAAAGGCACAATCACTGAAGCATGTTGTCTCTGGAGTCGAGCGTTGTTTGCCTAATGGATACTTGTTTGGAGCACCTGACACCAGAGCGTGAGGCTGAGAGAAGCCGTTCACTGGCCCTCAGAAGAGTGACGTTTTCATGTGTGTGCAGAAAGACGACACTGTCCACTAGGATGTTAACTCAACATCAATACCACCTATGTGTGACAGTTTGTTATTTCTTCTTTGATATTATGGCAGAACAGCAATAGTAGTGGTATGTTTTTACAGCTGTAAGGAGAGGAGCTTTATTGCTTTAAATTTACACAATCTAATAAAAAGACACATTGTGGTGTAAATCAGTGGTTTAACCCCTCTAGCAATGTGAACAGTGTGTGTAGTTTGAAGCTCTTGGCTCCATTTGAAAAAAAAAAAAAAAATCCTGTTTCACGGATCATTTTCTAAGCTGGAAATTTTTAAAATAATTTACTGCAGTACGTCTCATTTTGTCCAGTCAATCAAGCTGTTTCTATGCTTATACCGTTTGTCAGACATTTCCCTCTAGCCGAGCATGAAGGCAATACAGTAGATATAATTACACTATTTTAATTGCACCTACTCAGCAGTCATAATCAAATGGACAAATTACTAAGTGTGCAATTTTCCATTTTTGCCGTTCAAAATTGCGCTAGTAGAGGCTTCAAAGCCGCAAATAATAATTTGCTTTTTATTTTGCATGGTTACATTATCCCTCTTTATTTCGAGGCTTTTCCCTGCTGAACGGTTGCCAGGTTTGGGTTGGATCCACTGAATAGAAATGACATGTATCAACTCAAGAAATTACAGTCCAAATAAATTGTGATAGACCAATATGTAAGTAATAATTGTGAAGTGGAAAGAAAAGGACAGATTGTTTTCTTTTTCTTTTTTTTAAATAGAAATCAAAAAAAATGTGGCATGCATTTGTATTTAGCTTCCGCTGATACCCCTAAATAAAATCAGTCATCAGTCAATTAACATTAATTCATCTAATATCACCATTAATCAGATATGAAGACTGCAATGAAGATGTGAGTTGCATTAAATGCAAATTTAATGCAACTCACATCTTACATTGAAACCTTTAGCATCTAGGACACTATGATCCATGTTGGGTGTGGATATTTACTGCAGTGAGACACCCTCCAACAGGTTGAATATCTTATTGTTATGCAAAATGTGAATCTGTGACACCTGGAATATATCAACCAGCACCTATTACATAACGAACTGTCCTTTGCTTTATAATATTTAATATTATGATTATGATATATTTAGGATATTTTCTGCAGCCATTCCTTCTTTTATGTCTTCCAATAAATAACGTGTTTCATTTGCCATCACTAGGAAGGAATTAACATAAGCAATTTGACCGACAAAGATATTTAAAGTAAAAAGATTGTCGATTACTGCAACAATAACCATCGACTTTGTTCAAAATAGTTTGGAGATGTTCTTGTGTTTGAAGGAGGGACAGTGTGCATGTACTGTGCACCCCATTGAAATTGGAGTGGGTGTCGCTGCCGCTGTCAGCAGCCTGTCTGTCAGTCTGCCATCGCGGGATTGAGACATCAACCTAATCCATGTTTACACGGTCCTGCATGTGTCACGTCGAGCCGTTAACCACACAGAATTAGGCCGGCGTTTGACACCTCCTGCAACCTGCCACTTGAACCCATCATCTACTTTCGGGTATCAAAGTGCAGCTCCGGCGCTCCGTAAGCAGTTACGGCATTGTCAAGGGCCCAGAAGGTAAAAATAAAACAGGGGTCTCTATAAGGGGATTGAGGTGCATGTGTGTGTGTGTGTGTGCAGGGAGAGACGATGGATGGCTACGGGTAAGTGCCACTCCTTGAATATCCTCTCCTGCTCCCTTCCCCACTCTAGCTCTCCGTCCTTCATTCTCCTCATGGCCAACTCTCTCCCTCATTCTCTCTATCTTCTTGTTTCCCTCTCTCTGTTGCTTACTCAGAAAAGCTGCCAGTGTTTGCTTCTCCTTATCCGGGTTTCTAATCCGCCACCAGTGAAAGAGTCAACTAAATGGATGGGGTCAAAAAAAAAGAGAAGAGATGGGGGGGGAGAGGGACAGGCAGAACCATTAGAGGAAGGTTTATCAGTGTCGCTCAGTCTGTTATCACTCCTGTCCCTCTGTCCCCCACCGGCCGACAGCCACCACCTCCCTCCCTTGTCACAGAGCTACTGATTATAACCCCAACCAGTCAACACACTCACACACAAACAGCCCACTGCTGAGTGTATTTGTGCATTTCTGCTCTGCAGCATTGTTCGTCTACCTCGCCATAAGTGAGCTTGTATGTTATGGTGGACCGCTGCCAGTCACTTTATGAGCCACCTGAAAATGGCCGCGACGGAGAATGCACACTCCCTCTCTCTCTCTCTCTCTCTCTCTCTCTCCTTTCTTTCTTTTCATCAAGGGTATACTCTCAGTTAACTTCCTGAGCCCGATCACAAAGGGCCCGAGAAATAACATCATCTCTAGAAAACCCGAGAGGAGACGCTGAGTGTCCCTGAGGGCACTTTGAGGTGTGAAGCGGGTGCTCCAAAATATCCCCGCTCCATTTTGTTAGCACGGGTGCCACTGGGACTGAGTGGGGAGGGCTAGAGTTTACCTTAAGGATAAATGTCAGGGGGATCGGCTAAATTAGATCCTCCCTGTATTAAGACATCAACGGCTGCTAGAGTGAATGTGTGGGGGGGTTTATGTGTGGTCCAGGCCGAAATGGAGTGATGGAATGAGCCATTTACTCCGTCTGTTTGGGACAAAAGAAGTGCAAACGAAATAAAAAATAAAAGAAATCATCTTCCACTTCACCTATAACTTTGACATATGCAGTTAAGCTGAAATGTACTGTTTGTTATGTTATTTGTGACCTGGCTTCTGTGTTTTGCTTTGTTTAAGGATTTTGTCAGTTCTACCTTTCATATTCAGTTTCTTCTTAAACTTTAAGATTCCTTGTACTTTTTTTCTGTTCTTTAGTCTTTCAGATATTTATTTTTTTCAATTCTACTCTGAGTTGTGGTCTTCGGTCACCTTTGATAGATCTTAGTTCCTGATTTCTTGTTAGCTCCCAGATTGCTATCTGTAGTATTTGAGTTTCTATGTAATCCCAGGTTTGTATCTCTGCTAGTGTTTACTTCTATTAGTGTCTGTGTTCCCTGATCTACCCAGGAGCTTCCATCAGTGTCTTAGCTCCCTGCCCTTCAAAACTGTCACCCGTCTGCTCGTTAACTCATTCGTCTAGTATTCTACTAAGTAAAACTATTTATTTTCACCTGCCTGCCCCATTATTATTATCATCATCATCATCATCATCATCATCATCATCATTATTATTATTATTAATAATAATAATAACTGCACATATTTTTATCTAATCTGCTAGATATTTGTCATCTCTCTATTTTATGTTGCATCCACAAACTTCTATGAATGTATTTTTTTGGGATTGCAAGTGATGGACCAGCACAAAGTATACATGATCTGATTTTACATCTAAGGAACATCTAAAAAGTGTGGCCTGCATTTGCACTCGGCACTTCGCAGGATCACATTTCACTTTAATTACATATGCAAAGTCTTTTGGGGCATGACTCTACAGACTGAGAGTGTAGAGACTACCATTTTCCCTATGTTCTTTGCAAAGCAGTTAAAGTTCAGTCAGATTGAATGGAGAGGGTATGTGAACTGCACAGCCATTGATGTCTATTGGAATTAGTCTATTGCTGGTTCATTCTAACACACGAGTATCTTTTGACCCAAACCACTACAGGGCTGCTCCAGCTGCATGTAGTTCTCCAAGCAAGTGAAGATCCACCATAGTCTCAGCTCTTTTGTAGACTCTAGGAGCATTTATTCCAGAGTTTCTCTGTATTTGGCCCAAAGCATAAAGCAAGTTTCACCATTGAGATTGTGTGTTCAGGCCAGGGTGATGTGCAATGTTGGTCTCCACCCTAACAAACTCTGTGCTTGCATGGTGGCCAAAGCCTTCAGGGTTGGTCTGATTTGATCAAAGCTTCAGACCTTCATCAACAGTGTAGGTGCTCAATTAAGCAGCTGAGCTGTGCTTAAAACAGCAGCTCCTTAACTCCAGGATGCTCAACTGTGAGCCTCCAGAATTGAAAAACAAACAAACAAACAAACAAAAAGAAAAAAAAAAAAAAAAAAAAAACGCTCTTGGATTGTTGCTGAAACATATTCACAAAAACCAAGCCAAAGTCCAGTTGCCTGTTCCATGGTGAACACTATTGCATAACATGTTAGATCTGATTTGTAGTTAACTGGATTTAACATTGTACAAAACTCACAGGGCGCATTCAGCTGACCACTGTCACATCATGCAACCAAATTTTCATTAATTGCCCAGATTTTATGGAAACATCCAAGTTTAATTAGTGCTCTGGCAGTAATTCTACAGACAAGGAATGGCTTGTTCCTTATAGCTCAGACTGCAGGTGATGGCTTTAGCCCATGAGAACACTGCAGTTTCATTGTTGCAGGTTACTCATCCCACCTACAGCTACCACATTTGAGGACACAGACAACAGTGGCTGATAAACTAGCTGGCTATGAAATTTATGTGAAACTGCAGACGGGAAATGACAGCATTTGGATACGGCTTCCGTAGGTAATTTGCAGTGAAAACATTACCGCAGGCTTTATTAGAGCTTCTGTTTTACAGATTTTGATGTCTCCAGCTTGGTTTACGGGAACAGGGGGAGGAAAATGGCTGGTTCGGAGTGACATCTCTGCCACTTGGTCCACGCTCAGTCATTTAGAAGTAATGGCCATGACCACCACCTCCATGTTTACATAGGAGTGGTCTCCCAGCACACAGCCGGTGACAAATTATAAAAGCAGGGCGCCTTTGCAGCCTGCCTGCATTTCATTAAACTTTAACTTCCCTTATCTGCAGCGACAGAGGATGGAATAATAAAGGGTGACAGGTATCTAAAGATGTATGTTTGGACTAGGGGACAGGAACAGCATGAGAGCCTCAGCCAGCTTTGTCACCAATGAAGGGGCATATGTTGCAGGCTATAAAAACTGAAGGCAGATGTTGCTGCTTTACTGAAGCCGGGAGAGGCTGATGGTGCAATGCACATATGTCCACCATGAATAGCTGTCTGTTTCACGACTAATGTTTCTGGCTGACAAGCCTAAATAAAGATGGAAAAAGGAGAAATTACTGTTTGTAACCATTTAGTTACAAACAGTAATTTCTGAAACTAAGTCTTGCATTATTCCTTTTTTTTTTAAGCTCTCCCAATTGTTTGGACGATAATGAGAGAAAACAAACAAATAAATGTCTTAATATGTTAAAGATAGAATGTGTCCACTAAATTAGATATTCTATATAAGAATCAGAATGTATTGCTATTTTGTTTTAAATCCAGGCAGGTTCAAAATTAAGCATACAGGCTGTCAATCTACCGGTTTGTGTGCAGGTGTGTGTGTGTCTTCCTTCTCCAGCTGCAGGGTGTGAGCGACAGGTGTGTCCCCACAGCTGGAGAACGTCAAGCCCTATCATGAGGAGTTTTAAAAGGAGTGGATTGCCTGCAGCAGATGCCAAATTGTTTTGCTCACATGAGTGGCAATCAGGCCCACTTCCTCCCAGTTCCTGTGTCCTCATGCTTACTTCCTTGTTGTCCTCCTATCAGGAAGTCAGTTTTCCAGTTTGCACTCTGTTGCTGGATTCCTCTACACTGCCTGCTCAATCTCAGAGTTCTACAGAGAAATCACCCCAAGACTCCCTCACCACTCCTCTTGCTGCTCCTCTAGTTTTTGCTGTCAAGACCACTCAACTTACCCACCTGCCTGCCCACCCTCCTGGGCTTCACCACTTCTCACGTGTCAACCTGGGAGAACGAACAAGGAAATCACTACCAACAAGCACCACTCTCTGCCTCTGTGGGTATACTAGCCTTTCCCTGGTCGATCACCACTATCTCTCCAACAGTAAGTCAGCTGTGTCATCCATCATTTTTATCATAGCTCAACCATTTCCTACTTATACTTACAACTTACCTCGACTGTGCTGTCCTTGATTTCTCTTATGAACCCGGAAAACCATTCATCCACTTAAAATGTTAAAACATATCTTTGGAGTCCGCAATTGTTGCCTACAAGATGGTCTCCAATAAAACCAATATGACACCAGCTCAAATATATCCATACATTAACCTAAATCTTTCAGTAGGTGTGTTTTCAAATGATCAAGCTAAGCGCCTTTACCTGACATCATTGGTGTTCATGATTCAGTCAATAATGACATGTTGAGCAAAACTCGTTGAACTGACCAGTGATACTCCAAAACAACTAGACTTAAATACATTGAGAAAGTCTTCAGAGCCATCTCTAAACAACTGCTGATCCCAGGATTATCAGTTCAAACAATTGTACTATACAATTGTTTGTAAGTACAATTTATTTGAGCAAAATGTGCAGCTGTCCTTAGAGACAATGGAACACCTTCTGGAGAAAGTGCTTTTGTCTTTTCTTTTTAAAGGAAACAAGTGAAGGTGAGGCTTTGATACTAAAAACCACTGTGAAACTGTGAAGTACAGAGGTGGTAGTATCATGGGAAGTGTGGTCAAATGTATCTTACAAGATTTAGACCTGGCGCTTGTTAATATATTAGTGGTTTAATGTGTAACTTTATTCCTAAAATTCTCTTTATATCTGACAATGTATCTATTGCTTTTATCTTTTAGAAATCCTTTGAAAAATGGAGGAAATAATGTCTACTTTGGAAGATACGGAATAAATCTTAAAGTCGTTTGAAAATAGGGTTAAATCTAAGTGTTTCATAAAATGAAACATTTTAAGATCAAAATTGCTCTGTTAAAACTCTTAATTTTCTTCTGTGTGGCTAATGTCCTTCTGGAAATGGATGCTAGTTTCTGGTAAGAGAAATAGGAAGTTCCCAAATTTAGAACCCCTTCAAGTTTTACAAATGTCCAATTTAGAGGAAATACTTCAACCACCGGTGGTCAGGAGGACATAGTACTTTTTGCCCCTGCACAAACCAAATATTGAAAAAGTAGGATTGTGCCTACATCTGTCCAATAAAATCATCAAAGATAATCTAAATACATAAAGATGGGGAAAATGCATGGGTTTTATATAACAGCAATGCACTCATAATGGTTGTTTGCAAAGCTGAATATGAATTAAATATCACTGTTTTAGAGATGTTGCTTTGACTGTGCTGAATGAGGGAGCCACAAAAAATACTTGAGGTATGCTGTCATTCATTATTAGCGAGAACAATGTGCCTCAGCCTTGCCAGTCTCTCTCTCTGCTTGTGTTTTTTTTCCCCCACGCTGAGGCCTCTCTGAAATCCACTCTACACAAAAAGACCCCTCAGAAAAGAAAGTTGGATCTCAGGCGTAAGTTGGATGAGGTTTATATCTCAAAAGGACAATGTGGCAAGGCCAACATTAAACCATGTTAAGATCTTCTGGGAGAAGCAGTTGATTGATTCCATAGAACCTTGTTCATCAAGGCCACCAGGTTCGAACCAAAGATATTTGGAATGTGAGGAAGAAAGAGGTAGTTACGACAACAAAAAGCCTCTGAAGCGGCTTTTGTGAGCATCTGAAAGGACCTATCTACAGCAGGCTAGGCTCTCCCGCCGAGCTGACGAAAGACTACCATGTAAATAAAAGCCAAGGGTGAGCTCACAACTTTGCCAGCTTGAATGAAAATGGCCACAATAACATTAGAGACGCATACACAAATATAGCCAACCATTCCTTTCCCTGCGATACTCCGCAGGAGATTTCTCTTTGTTCGGCGCTTCAGAGGTATATGAATTTCTTGAGCAGCAAGAGTCAAATTGAAAAAATAAGCTCATGTTCGCTTTACAAATTTGATAATTATATCCATTTTTTGCCAGACAACTGAGTCAAATGCAATGTTCGTACTCCGTTATATCTGTTTTAAAGTTCAGCTACCTGCTGTAAATATGTAATTGCTGCCCATTTTGTGAGCAAAGCTGTTTTCTGTCTGACAGACAGGCGTGCACATGCTAAGATAAGGTCAGGTCTGCTGTTTTCTCCTGGGTGGTGGTTGGTGGAGGATATTGGGGAGCCTGGGGAGGAGTCTATATGGCTGAGATAGCCTCCTCCTGCAGGCGAGCGGGTCTGGAGAGCTGCAGCTGCTCTCTCTCTCTCACTCTCTCTCTCTCTCTCTTTCTCTCACTTCCCCCCCAGCAGCTATGTCCTGCTGGAGTGAGCTCCTTCACCGGAGCTTTGTCTGAGAAGAGAGTAGCCGAAAGGGCCCTCTGACACGCCGGACAAGACCTTTCAATGCACAAGCACCATCTCCAGCAGCCTCACGAGCAACCCCGGCCGCATTCTGCATACGTGTCCGTGCTGCACCACACGAGTGCCAGTGTTTATCTACGCTTTTATGGAGTTTGAACAGAGTGCTAAACTCAAACACAAACATGGGAGGTGGAGGCAAGAGCGGAGCGCCATCTGCCCCCTTGACGGCCTGCCAGCTTTCACCGTCCATTTTCAGCAAGATATCGTCCGCATTCGCTGCAAAACAGGAGGGAGGTGGGGGGGTGCTAAAAAGAAACAAGATAGAGTTGAACACCGTCTGAATAAGTTTAAAATAGTTCTTTATCAGCAGTGTTTTGTGACTGCATCTATGAAAGAAGAAATAGAGATGTAATCAATAATGAACAACCTTGAAAATAGCTGTAAACAGACGGCTTATTGAAACGGCTCGTTCTTTTACCTTACCCCCCAACACGCGGGTTTGTGTTCCCTAATTTCCAATCAAAAAACACGCCGTCTCCTGAAAAAGATTGCAAATCTTCTCGTCAATACCGGCAGATGCACAATTGTCTTTTATGTTGTTTTTTTTTTTTTTACAAATAATAACCTGCTAACGCTTGTCTCTTAGCAGACGCTTCCTCCGCTGATAACTCACACCACGTGTCACAGCGCGTGACAAAGCCCACGGCGTGACATATCTCGACCGGCGGCGGGGACACGCAGACGGCGAGGGGAAGGTGGAAGAATGAGGACGAGAGCGGGGGTGGTGGTGGGGGTGTCTTAAAGAGGAATGTAGTGTAATGTATGGTGGTTTTGTCCAGGTACCTGTTGGCTCAAATGCAGCTGTGACATATTTGAAATTGGCCCTGGCCTGCCGACAAAGACGGAGAGAGGCGCTGCGAGCACTAGCCAATCCATACTCTCCAGACACCTGCTTGGCTTGGAGAATCCTCAGATATTGACCTTCAATTCAGCCGGCATTCAGAGCTGATGAAAAGAGATAAGCACTCTAATCTGTCCGTCGTCTCCGCTCTCCCATTTATTGACTAACTGACATGGACTTATTTTAGCTCCCGCTGCATGCTGTCACCGCACACCCGTGATGCTACATAAACCTGCTACATAAACCTAATGCATGTTTGTTATAAGAGAATTTAAGATGGAAAGTGCTGGGAAAGACACACAGATCATGTTAAAAACATGCTGTTTTACCCTTGAAGCTTGATACAAAAAATAAGTGCCCACGAATTTGGATAAAAAAAAAAGAAAAGATTTTTCAGATGATTTTAACAAAAAAAAAATTAAACATCTGTGTTTTTCTTTTTCGTGTCATAATTGATACATCAGGCTTTTGCGGTAAAAGCAGTCAAACCAAAAAGAAATTTTGTATGCATATTAAAAACACTTAATTTTCTATTCACAAATGTCTAATTTTTAATACAAGCATTCTAGGCTCCTTGTACTCTCCCAAAACAATAATAAAGACGTATCAAAAATATGTTTCACTTGTTCTGTACAAAAATACAAAAATGCAAACTCTTTTATATATATATGTGCGTAATGTTTTTGTATAATGTAATCAATGTCTACTATTTTGGCTGTATAAAAAAAAACAAAAAAAAAAAAAAAAAAAACTTGAGAATACTGGACAATGTTCCAGAAGATTTTTATGTTAAAAGTATACAGAAATGGTTACAATTTTGAAGTCACAATTGTCAGAAAATGATTTCTTGTATCAGGCTTCAGTGGGTTAAAATCCCAACAGAGGACTGAACAGTTGGTGTTTGTGAGCTTCCATAGGCATGTTTTTTTTAATGTTTTAAGATTTTAAATTACATTACACCATGTTAGGGTCTTTTTCTTACCCCTCCCAACAAGGTCCATCGTTTTCGTGTAGCATTTGTAGGCTGAACGTTAGAAGCACTTGACAATGAGTAGAGGAGTAGGAGGATGTGCTTCTGTGGAGAACGGCGATGCCTGCATGCTGCGTGGCAAACCTGCCATGAAGGGCGGCCATGTGGATGCGCGGAGATTATTGCAACTTTGCACGGTCTCACACATAATATCAGGGAGACATCCGGTCATTTTCATATTCATATTTACATGTATATGAGAGCAAGGATGTTCTAGGAATACAGATCCATTTAAATTCACTGGGAATCTGTAAATACCACCTCAAGGGAGCAGGGGAAGGGGGGGCGGGGGGCCTAGAAAGAGGCCAGTATATTTATTTGAGTGACATTGTCTAAATTGAAGTTTGACACTCTTCACCACTCTAACCTTTATGCAAATGTTAAAACATCTATATGTGATGGACAGAATTCAATTAACTGAGATGACAGAAAATAATCTAGAGAACTGAATACATCATGCAGTTGAAAGGTAACATAATCATCCCGGTACGAAAGGGTGGGGAGGAACGGTGGAAGAGAGACGGAGGAAGAAACAGAAGGATAGAGAGAGTTGTGGTGGGGGGGGGGGGGTTGCCGGAGGAATGGGTGGGGAGGGCTCAGAGGAAGTAGAAGATAGAGCCCATTTCTCCGGCGTCTTATCAAATGGCACAAGCTCTATTTCTCCAAAGCGGAGTCTTCAGTCCACTAAACTCTTGATCTCAAATGAGAGACCCTGGAAGACTGTTGCTAAGCAATTAGGGGGTTGTGGGGTGGGGTGGGGAGGGGGGCTTATTGAGTCGCTGATTCTCGCTGCTCAGTGTCCGTCATTACAATTTCTTCTCACCTCATAGACTTCCATACTGATGAACAGTGGTGACCACACAGAGGAAAATGGGCTCCTCAGGGCAAGGCTTGCAAATTACACCGCAGCCGCTATTTCACCCGACACACAGAGACTTCGCCCTCAAAGCAACTGTTGCTGAAGAGACCTGATACTATATGTTAAAAAAGTACGCCGAAAGGAAAACATTTACAACTCTTTTGTGTTTTGTATTTAATCGCAGCATTTCACTATGTATAGAGACTTTAAAATACCATGAATTCACTTTAAAATTAGGAAAAGACATCTAGGTGAATGACCCATGCAATCTCACAATTAGCTCAAGTAATAGGAATAGTTGCAAAGAGCAAGTGATGGAGTTGGAGGAACAAAAAGTAGCAAGGGAACTGCTTAACAAAACAGGCAAACACTCTGGTGAGCTGATGGCCAGATGGGGGCAGCCTTACCCAACATTTGAGAAATGCAAATCACAATGGCAGGCACAGTTTTTCTCTGTTGGAAACGTAAACATGTAAAGAAAAGTTGTTCTCTTTTTGGCTTGAAACTATTGAAAAAACAACATAGGTGACATAAATCACTTTAAGCGAAGTGGCCAGAATAATGGGGAGCAAACTTGTTTTCTACAATAAATTCTTAGATTTTGTTTATACTTTTGGAAGTGATCATTGTAGTTTTCCAGACTATACAAAGGCACATCTGTCATTGTATTTTTTGGTCATCCAGTGAAGGAAGTATAGACCATCAGGGTGCTGCAGGGGTCTGTTGTATGGGCACTAGATGGCTCTGTCTGGTCTCTAGCTCATTCTGAAGCCATCCCATTGTCTCATGCTGATAACCTCACTGGGTTTTCACAAGCGTTTCAATTAGACATACCATGAAACATTAATGTTAAGATTTTGTTTTATTTTATTGTGATTTTCAAAAGGACGTCTGGTGGTAATTGGTAGCCTTTTGTGGTATCAAACATAAATACTGATACCAAACCATAAGGTGAATACAAATAACAACCAAAAGATGAGTTGTCCAAGCACACTTTTGGTTTAAACAGGGACTACACACAAGATAAGGGCAGTGTGAAATGAACTGACTAACTGAGGCTACTAATTTACCAGCAAAATCCAAACGTGGTTCTGGGAATGACAGCAAATCCAATTTAACCAGGTTCCAGTTGTAAGTCGAGAAAAAAAAAACAGTGTTATTGACTAATTCCTGTGCTCACTAACAAGCTAGCTAGTGTTAGCGATGCTGTCTAATAGCAGTGCATTTCTTTGTGTTTTTATACATTCAAGAACGAAAGGAGCAAGTCCACCAACTGGGCATGTATAGTTTTGTTTCAAAAGGATTTAATGAGGCACATACTGTCAGATGTTCAAATAAGCAGTTTATTTCTGTAGCTATTGCTACTTTTTAAACACGCAGCAGGCATATTGGATTTTAAACTTGGCATTGGCAAGTAAACTTCAACTTTTCCACCAAGTAAAAGTTGAATAGACAGTAAATAGGAGATATATTTTTCTTCTACTATTTAATCATCTTTAAAAACAAGAACAGCTCAATAACCCGAAAAAAATCAGATTGTGTGCCTGGTTTAAAATTACTCTCAGTATGGTTATACTTAGGAACTTGAGCATTTGCTAAAGTGGTACTTGTCATAAACATTTGAAGAACGGTGCTCTAGGAGACTGTGATAAATCTAATAATCTAAAGTAAACCTGAAGCTGCAACCGTTATGCGTGCATGCTGCGCTTCTTTTGTAAATTTAGGCTTCATTAGTCCAGTCACAGTTACTGTTCAATTAAAGGTAAGCTTTCCAAGAAAGGCTCCGGTTTCACGTCTAAAAGTCAGTGAGATATACTGAATGCTGTGCTCAGAAACAAGCTAACTTAGCAACATAAGTAATAGTGCACTGAATCATGTTTTTATGTATTCAAACATTGAAAGCAACACAGTTGGTGAACTTTTATGTGTTAAATGGATTTAATGAGACACAAACTGTCAGAAGTTCCCGTAGGCACGTTATTGCTGCAGTTATTGAACGTACAATTGAAAAAACATCTTATTTTACGTTGTCTTTTTGAAAAAGTATTAAAAACATTTCTCCAGAAACAGTTACTGTACAGCATTTAATCAGGTACATGCTTGTCAAGCAATAATCACTGCTTAATTAATTGAGAACTGCAGCCTTTTTTGGACAATAATTAGCCTGCTAAGCCAAGATATTACATAGTTTGTCATTTTGTTTTAGTGTAGAAGTAATATCTCTAAATAAATTTGCATGAATTAATTGGTGCCTTCATGGGATTTGTTAATAGATGTTTTCAGGAAAAAATGTCTATTTGCCAAGTGCACAGTGAGAAGCACTTTGTCTCATTCTCAGAAGTTCAGAGGCAAAAAGTCAGGGGGACAAATTTATGTAGCTATTTGCACGTCCAAACATGTAAAAACCAAAGTTTGAGGGTCCTTCTAATCTGAACCTAGACGCAATGGTAGATCTGATCCTAATAGTTCTACTCAACAAACCTCATCTCTCTGTGCTGACACAGTTTGTCCAGATTTAAGTATTAAGTGGAAAACCTGCCCATTTGTATGTATATTCATGCAAATTACCCCCAATGCAAAGAGCTTTTCATTCCCAAAAACCAGGAGCAGAAAACCAGGAGCAGAAGAAAATACCATCGGTTGAAAGCTGGTGGTAATCACTATATATTTCTTCACATCTTTGATCACTTCTGCATGCACTTTGTTTATGTTTGTAAGATTTTTTTTTTTTTCAAAAATTTATTTCACCAGAAAGATCCCATTAAAGCTAAAAACCTCTTTTTTCAGGGGACTCCAGGTCAAGATAGACAGCATCAGTGCAATTACGTTACACACAGGGGAAAAAAAAACATAGGAATCATAAGAACATGAAATACATCTAAAATACAAAACTAAGAAATGCATGTACATATAACAGAATCAAGCTAAACTCTCCTAAATAACAATTTAAAGATCTCAAACAGACTAAGTGTCTTAATTTCCAGTCATTCTGCAACATAATCCATGAAAATGGTGCCGAAACAAAAGCTTTTTTGCCCATTTGACTACAGGCAAATGGAACTGAAAGCAACAGAAAGTCACATGAATGGATAGAGTAAGTGTCAACCACATGAAGACAAGACCGTATCTGCTGGACTTTATAGCAATGTTTGCTTCTGCTTGCATTTAGTGCAATCTGCTTTGTAAATCTTGTGCTGAAATAAAGCAAACAGCGCATGCAATACATTGGCAAAATATAGAGGAGTTTGGACTGCTTTGCCACTTCCCTATTAGGTTTTCTAGAGTGCTGAGTAACACAAAACTGTTCTATATTTAACTTATTTTCCTTGTAATTACTATTTTTTCGATACACTATGTCTCAAATTGTCTAAATAATGATAACACTCTTCTTATTATGTTATTCTTCACTCTAATATGCCATTATCATGCTAGCTCCGCCCCAGTTTGCATGGTGCAGGAGGTTGGGCCTGTTCCTTATGTCCCAGTGCACCATGCTTGGGGATGTTGGGACTTCTCAGGTATAATGAGGGAGTTGTGGCTTGGCTGCTGAGAGGGAGAGTGGCAGCACTCCAGCTCTGACCCCCTCCGAATCCTGGGAAAGCCATCCTATGTTGACTCCCGCCCCACTTCACAGTTTCAGTCTCCTTAATGTGCCTCAGTTCACTCATAAGTTACAACACCTATCATGTTCTCTACTATACGCTGATGCAATTCCCTTAATTTTACAGCTCTTGTAGTTTCTAAATAATGCATACTACTGCCGTGAAAAAAGGAACAACTTCTGCATCTTATTTTAGTGCAAAGATTACAGCACAAACCATTACATTTGTGACGGCACGAGCTATCATTTTTGTAAGCAGGTGCACAACGGTACAGCTCCAAATAACTACACATTTATCAATTATATTCATGAATGTTCAAATTATCTTGTCTAAAATATTCATTTTGATAACTTTGCTGCAGCTAAATCAGAAAACGTAGAAAGTTAATCCTTGTGGCACGGAGGTAATTGCTGCGTCTTCCTTGTGAACAGGACAAACAAAAGCTACTTTGTGTTAATGATTTTTTTTGTGCAGAAGTAGTTTCTTTGATCATTAGTTGGGTTACATCACACTGTGATGATCAAACACAGGCAACCTCTGGCAGAGAGAGGACGAATGAATAGAAAACTTGCTGGGGGATCAGATAGATATTTTTTTTTTCTTTTTTTCAAAACATCACATCACTCCCATCCTTGAGGCTTGTGGCTGTGCAACATCCACATTAGGAGCAGATCACACAGCAGGCGGGGAGGCTTCTGCTGCACTAGCTGTCGTCAGGTGACTCTCTCTGCAGCTTCGACAGAGGCACATCCCAGCGGGGACACCACTGATTGGTGACCACGCACACAACAATATCATCTATGAACCCACTGCTATTTGGCTGCCCTGGCTTTGATGCGGCATCTAATTGGCCGAGATGAACTGTTGCTGTGGCAGCTTGAGGCCCGGCTCCACTGTATGCCAGTGCACACAGCCCCTGTCTGTATTTAATTAGGTCCCCTTTGCCTCATGTGTTGGTGTGTACTGTATGTGTGTGCGCAAAGTATATCAACATATACATCAACTACAGCTTTCATCTTCTCCTGCATGTCTTTGGTTACTTGATACGGTTTGTCCACACCATTTAAGGTGACAGGTTATTGTTGGTTTTAAGGGAAAGAAAGGTGCAATTAGAGTTTACATTAAACTCAAGTGGGGAAAAAGCAGGGCAGAGCGTCATTTATCAGCCTGATTTAAGATGGAGAGGTTTGCCGTCTTTATTGCCTTGATGGCTTGCTTCCTCGGTTATTACTAGCTGGTACGAGTGATCAGTTTGGACATTGACGGGGTGCGTTCGAGCAGAAGAAAGAGTGAAGGGTGTCATAGAGGTTTGTTTTCGCAGACCCTTCACTTCTCAGCATTTGACGATGGGTCTGGAGCCTGTTGTCACTGCAGAGAGGCTGTGTGTGAGTGGCGCTTTGTTTAACTTCCTCTCAGTGAAGGAGAAACCAGCAGGGCTTGGTAATGAGTCTGCAAACAGGACTCAGAAGGAAAAGAACTGCGCATTGTTGTTAATTGCGGTGGGAGACAGCAGCGTATCAGCAGTAATTTTAGCGAGTTATTTCTCCGTGTGTAATGACAGAAGGTCAAACGCACAACTCATATACCGTAGAACAACATAGGAGCTCAGGCGATAAATAATATCGCCAAACACTCCTTTAAATTTATGCTGGCAGTTACATTCCAACAGACGTTTTCATGCCAGAAACAAAGGGCAAATTCAGAAATAATGGTGCTTTGTTTATTTGCATAAAATTGAAGAAACAGCACAAAGTATCATGTGTTTCATCTTGTACTAAACTCACCAGCGCACAATGACTGATTATGGTAAATTACCATCCCTGTTTGAGCTCCCGAAAAGCTGCTCTCCGTGCTGTATGCAGCCCTGAAGCAGGGGAAGAGAAATTGTTCCGCCCAAGTACCATAAAAACAGATTGGAAGCTCGGCACTGTGAATTAGCTGCACAGGAAGCCCCCTAAACCCCTTGTTTTATTCATGAGCATGTAGGCTATCTGAGTCTAAGAAACCCCTGTGGTGTCGCCCGCTACATCAAGGTTGCACGCTGCGACCGTGCAAGGCCTCTTTTTTACATGCCACATTAAAAAGCATCAGGGATTATCATCTTCTGTGATCAGAAGGTAGATAAACAAATTGTTCAATCTAATTCAGCAAGAGAGATCAATGAAACAGCCACACGGAAAGACTTGAAAGAGAAGAGTTTTCATGCAAATCACGACATCCTGCTTAGAAATGTTTACCGGTTACATTTTGGCAATGCGAGGCTTTTAAATGGCCAAAGAATAAGAAGATTTGGTGGAAAACATGAGCAGAGGAACTTGCAAAAACAACTTTTATGAACAAGTAATATTATTGGTTCTTTTTCAGAATGGAAACTGGGAGAAGTCGTGTCTCCTAAGGTAGAACCTTGTAGAGCACATGCACTTAGTAGTTACTAAGTATTAAACAGCTAAAGTACAATCAGGAACCTTTAGATAATTAGATTTACCCAAATATCAGTGTAAACAATTAAGTCTTCAGCCATTTCTTGAACAAGTCCACTGAGCCCCCAGAACATAGGGAAAGTGGCATCAAAAGTTGGCTTCATGTGCAGGTTATCTTGCTTTTAGCTTAAAGAACTAAGCTTTTAGAGACAGATAAGCCCTGAGCCCTGATAGGTCACCACCAGTCAGAGTTCTGACTGGTGGTGACATAACTCTGGAGAAAATTAGGAATGTGCTGTAGTGGATGTAAATGCAGAGCTTTAAAAAAAAATCAAAGCAGAACCTTAAACTGTATTCTGTGTGAAACAGAGAACCGGTGTCGATCAAAAAGCAAAGGTGTGACATGGGAACACATTGAGGGTCCAGTCTTAACAGCTGGATTGTAGACAAGCTGTAGGTGAGCCAGAGTTTTACTGAGGCTAATGAAAGATTGAATGAGATGTAATTGAATACCCATCTACAATTGATTGTAAGATATTACATCACTTGGTAAGCTAGTATTTCATAACTAAAAGTATAAAGTATTTTTTTTAGATATACACAGAGATATACACATAGATTTAATAATAACTAAAATACTGAGCATAATTTGCATAGTTGTGTTAGGTGCTGTCACCAAACAATCTTAAAGGATGACATAGGGAACCAAATTATGCACATTAAACAGGGTTAAGAACAAGGCCCTATTGAACTCTGTGCTTAGGAGTAAGAGACAAAACCTAACACCTCTCTGGAACAATGGGGTGCCTGAAAAGCTGGTGATGAGCCACTGGATGTCTGGTGGATTTATATAATGTTAAAGGAGAAAAACTAGGGCACATTTACCAAAACTGCAGTCTGTCCTAATAGAAAACCATTTGCCCAAGATACCAAATCCTTAGATTGTCTGTTTCTTTGCTGTTCCTAAGATATCTTTACAGTTTATCATCTGTTAGATCAATTCCTCAGGACAGTACTGTAGTATAAACAGAATGTGGATGCATAAGGAGGGGATCTCATCAGATGTTAATAATACGAATAAGAGAAACTTCCAAAAAGAGAGGCGGCCATGAAACATACTCATAGCAAGTTGGAGCTAAATCAGCCGACTCCTATCAATGTGGAGGAGCAGTGACTCTACTCCAAGCTTCCCCAAGATGACTTGTGCTGCTTGTATCAAGGCTCACAAACCTCCATTGAAAAAAATAAAAAATAAAATCAGTTTTCAAAATTGCAAAAAAAAAGTGTGTTTCTGGGAAGAATGTGCGTCAACCCCAACCCACAGAATCCTAGAAGAACAACATTGTATAGAGGAGCATGAATTAAGCAGTTTATTGTAGTAAAATTAAAACAATAAAAAAAATGCATCTGTAACAATAATTACCTTCAGGAAACCATTTAATGCTAAACATGTTTTCATTCCCTTAAAAGCTATTAAATGTACATGTGTCAGTGTTGAGCCTGAGAATATGAATTCAGAGCCATGAGTCCTTGTTTACTTGGTTTGTCCCTGTGCCAGCATCTTCTTAATTGTCCTCTCTGAACTGAGCAACTTGGTCGCTTGTCATTATGGTGGCACTGAAGTCCTAATGAGTGCAATTGTTATCTGTAAGATGGCCTCATTTTTTATATTTTTTTCCCCCTGCCGCAAAATCACATTAGATCCAGACAGCTCATTTCCATTCCCCCTGTCATCTCTCTAGAAATGACGTGCAGTGCTTCAAACTGTTTATTTCCAAATTCAGACCTCCTCCGCGGCAGCCATCGGCTTCAATTACCAGTTTTTCCTGAGCGGAGCCATCAGGCAGCCTGACACTGAGGTCCAACCTAATTCCCACCTTCTCCAAAGTCAAGAGCATAATGTGCAGATAAAAAAGGTGGAAAATAGCCTGCCGCTCATTAGCATGCAGCGCCTCCCTGTTCATTTGCTTGCTGCGAATGAAAGTTCTGACACTCAGCGCCTTGTGCAATACGAGAACAGTCCTCTTCAGACTGCCTCGTGTCCTTACTGCCGTGGAAAGGTCATTGGCATAGGTGCATGCAAACCAACCGGGCTGGCTGCTCTTCACCGGCCCACCTGGGAAAAAGGTTAGCTCGGGGTATTGATTCAGGGAGAACCTCATTACCTGCTGAATCAACATATTATTGCCATGTTTCACCCAGTCGAATTGTTTACAAGTGTCTTTAGTGCGGGCAAAAGCCTTTTCTGGCGGGCCACGATTGCATTCATTAGTCCCTGACCCTGGTGATTATGTGTTATCTGATAGGCTGCTATCTGGCTTGGCCGCATGAGCAGGGCCACTGGCCTGCCTTGGCCTGGACCCATTACAAGCGGACTCTTTTTCGCTTGCTGTAATTCTCTCCCTCTGCCCGCTCAATCCCTCTTTCCCACTCTGTGTGCTCCCTATGAATGTATCCATTAGCCTGGTGATGTGTAAATTGTTTTCACCTGCACTGCGGGCAGATGGGGAGCAGTGTCTCTGTCGTGATTTCCTATGCATGAGCTTTCTAATCAGCAAGAGAGTAAGACGATTCCCTTGCTTCTTGCCAGAAAAAGGTGAGCTTGTGTGAGCATGCACAAATACATTACAGGCACACATGTTCTCGCACTCACGATTTGCAATCAATATGCACGCTCTGTTGTGGATATATTGGTGCAGTGGCGGCAGTGGCAGTGTTCATTACAGGAGCTCACCTTACAACATGATGATGGCTTAATGCCGAAGAGAGAGACTGGGCCTGAGTTGATCCTTGCCCCCCACCATCCTCTATTTTAGTTCAAATTGAAGGGCGATTTGACCTGAAAGACTAAACCCACATAAGCACAATGCCTGCCAACAGTTGTGTTGACTGAGTGTGACCCGTGGAGGAGACGGGAAAGGATGCCCCTCACACAAACAAGGAAAGCATTTCCTAATGTGTTGATGTGGATGTGAGACATGCCTTGTGGGCCTCTTTTTGAGGACCGGGTCAAATGGGCCATCCACATCTAGATTGGTACTTTGGTTGGAGGAAGAGATGCTCAAATATTGAGTCGTCTTTTCTCAACTGAGTCAGCTCTGGACAGATCCAGATCTTAACAGCAACATTAAGGAGTCAAACTAAAACTTTTTATTGCCATTACAATTATTAATAACTATGTGGTTTGCAGCAAAGGTTTTGGATTTTTGAACTGAGGTTAGGTTAAAGTATTAAAAGGCAAGGCAAGGCAAGGCAAGGCAAATCTATTTATATAGCACAATTCAGTACAGAGACAATGCAAAGTGCTTTACATGATTAATTAAAAGCAGCTAATATGTCACATGCAGTTAATTATGGTTATAAAACCATAATTTGCTGTAAATCCAGTTTAGCTGCTCCTAGAGCCTAAAGGTATCAACAAGTTATTTTGGTGCCAAAACCAAAGCAGAAATACCACCATCGAAAAAAAAAACAACAACTTAGATCTAGAGAAATAATAGCAGTTAATGCTAATATTTTCATAAACCTTTAAAACACAATTAGGTTATCATGTTATATTCCAAAAATGTGTTCTTCATTCAAACATGGAATGATGAGGCAGGGCCCTGCCAATGATCTTCCTGAGTGAAACATGCTCTGGGAATGCAATATGTTAAATTTTTCATGTCAAAGTAACGGTCTGACATAAAGGTAAGGCAAAGTAATCTGAAACAGATATTAATATTTTGTTAGTTTTACACATCTAAATAAGAGTCCTATGCAGCTTTGGGTAAATAAGAAAGTTGCTGAGGGCTGAATAATTGTCCGAACTCAATATTCCAAAAGTATATTTGATAATAAAATACAAGTAAGATTTTTATTGACTGATTGGTGTGGTGGAATCTGAGATGATGTACGAACACTTTTATTTTGAAAGAATAGTTGGGGGACTAAGACAGGAAATAGGGGAAGGAACAGCGTCTTAATGGATAAGAAGCGAGATGTTCTGTTATTGAGTCTATGTGGATTAAACGATGAGAATTTGAAAGTCTTGTCTGTTGTTACTTTATTGCTGGAAAACACGGCATAGTGCCAGAAGTGTGGCAGCAGCAAGAAGCAGAGGAAAGGCAGCGGGAGAGTAAAAAAGCTTTTTTTCCCCTCAACACTCATCAGCGGGAAAATGACAACAAAAGATAGTATCGCCAATATTTCCGGGTGCTCAGGCTCCCTAGCTAGCAGCTAACTTTGCTAATCCACCTGCAAGCGCAACGTTCACAACACAACCCCAGAAGCATTCAATGCTTCTGGGGTTGCTGCATCATTCCCAGAAGGCATCATTCCCAGAAGGAATGATGCAGCAGCCATATACAATCAAACTTAGGCCAGATGCCATTCCATTTTCTATGACAACACTAAGACGTGTCCCTATTCCTTTACTTAGTAAAGTGAAGGAGGAGCTGGAGAGAATGGAGAGTCTGGGAGTCATCTCAAGAGTGGAAGAACCAACAGAATGATGCTCAGGAATGGTTCCTGTGCCATCAAAAAAATGGTTCGGTGTGGATCTGTGTAGATCTCACCCACCTCAACGAAGCAGTCTGCAGAGAAAAATATATCCTACCTTCAGTAGAGTAGACGCTTGGATCTCTCGCAGGAGCTCAACTCTACAGCAAACTACATGCCAATAGAGGGTTTTGGCAAATTCCATTCTCCCCAGAATAAGCACATTACACAATGTTCATAACTCCCTTAGCTTCAGCCCCAGAACCTTTCCAGCAGAGGATGTCCATGATCCTCAATGGGCTACAGGGAGTAGTCTGCCACATGGATGATGTTCTTGTGTGGGGGGTAAAGGTCAAGCTGAGCACGACACCAGACTTCATTCAGTGCTGCACAAGCTCTAGGAAATCGGTGTCACACTAAACGTGGAAAAGTGTGAGCTAAGCAGAGACGAAGTCCAAGGTCCTTGGCCACATCCTGTCTGCTGAGGGTGTGCAACCAGACCCAGACAAGACAAAAGTTGTAAGAGACATGAAATAACCTTCTAACTCAGGTGAAGTCTGCAGCTTCCTTGGAATGGTTAACCAGCTTGGGAAGTTTATCCTGGGACTGGCAGAGAAAGACAAACCACTGAGAGACCTCCTCTTCAAGAAAAAAAAAAATCAGTGGATCTGGAACGGTGTTCAATAAAATGCATTTGATCAGCTGAAAAATTATCTCATATCACTTCCAGTGGTATGAGATAATCCACTTTACAACCCCAACAAAGTGCTGAAAGGAGGAGAGCTGTCGGCGGAGGCATCTTCATATGGATTTGGTGCTGTCCTTCTGGAAAAAGAGGAAGAACAGTGGAGATTGGTTGCATACGCATCACGTTCAACGACAGAGACTGAACGGAGGTATTGTCTGGGGCACTAGGATTAACATGGGGATGTGAAAGATTGAGATACTTCCTTAATGGTAGATATTTTTTTTCCATAGACTGACCATAAGCCACTTGGTAGCCTGTTAAGTCACCAGACACTAACAGAGCTCCCTCCCAGAATCTAGCAATTCAGATCTAGGCTTATAAGTTACAGTGGATTTGTTGACTGAAATATAGTGTTAATTCAAATAAATAGCATTCTATAGTGGTGTTCTCTGGATGTTTATTTTATTTCTATTAATTCATTCTTATACTTGAAGAGAAGTTGTCACTCATTTATTCTATAAGTGTGCAGAGTTTTCTGTTAAAAGAATGCCAGTGCTCAAATCACCCTTTCAACTATTGTCCTGATATCAGCTGTTTGGGCTGATATTCACTGGACAATACCTAACAGAGAGTTATTTATTAAACATCAAATAACTCAAAGACATGCGTAATGGCACAGCACATATTTTGTACACTTTTGGGTCACCCTACACAGTCGCATATTCAATTAAATCGGAGTAACTTATGCCATTTTTAATAACTGTACAGCATTTTTTTATGCTGTTGTGGACTTTTTTTTTCTCACTTTCTGCTGCATTTCCCGCTGTGGCATAATAACGGTTTATTCTACTGTATTCTTTTCTGTTTTCCCTATCACTAATGAGTGACTGAGGTGCAACATTTATTTCTATTTTGAAGTGTTTGACATATTAAACTCTCTTTTTAAGCAAATAGGTGTTAATTTCTCCTCTTTGATTACAGGTAAATCCTTTTGGATCACCTTTTGTAGGAGTGCTAGGTTATATAAACTTTCCTAAACTTGCCTTTCTCTTGAGCCTCCACAACGAACCGATCCTGTTTCACACTGAATGAAGATCCTGAAAGGACACTAACCTGCAGGTAACATATCGACTGCTTCTGATCTTCTAAAATAACCTCCCTTTAATAATCCTGAATTACTCCTTTGGCTTCCATCAAACTTGTGAAGGACGTAGAGCGGCTCAGCATCATAAAGGTCAAGGATCAGTGCTACCAACCTTTAAACACTAAGGCCTTACTGTCAAATATCTTGACCCGAAAAATCAAACAGCCCATAGGAATCTAATCTGTCAAAACGCACATCGTCCCTCAAATTAGCTGTCCGTCAAACTCAGAGGTGAGCAAGATCATCCTGTGGATCACAAGCAGGTCAAAAAAAGACAAGAGTCACAAAAGGGTCCAATGTTCAAAGGAAAGAATATAAAAAAATTAACAAAACGGAGGACAAATCCACTCTGCATCACAAGACATGCGTGACAAGAAGCCATTGTCATTAGACCTGAGCGCCTTTGTTCAAAACCACACTGGCACATTGTGCTCTCAGACAGCACTCGAGACTGCCCTGCTGTTTATTCAAATAAACAACAAGTGCAACATTGGCCTGAATCTGATCTTCTTTGTTCAAGCCAATAAAAGACAAAAGGCGGTAAAATAATTTATCTCTGGCTGTCTTACCGCTGCCTAGCTCACTTTAAGTTTTTTTTCTTGAGTCGCAACCAAAAAGGCAACCATGGGACACTATAGTTCCACTTCATGCCATTCTATTTGCTCAACTTTCAACTCTATGAAATCATAAAGGGGACTTGTTGCAGCTTTTTATCCACTCGATAGCACTTAGCTAATTGCTGTTCTTCCAGTGACAAAAATGCACTCAATCACAGAAGATGCACACAGTGAACCATATGCACACACTGGCTTGTAAAGATTAGACTGATATTGTTTTTCCAATATTTTAAAATTAAATGTGACCTGGTTTTAAACCAGCATGTCTAATATCATTGCCTAGGCACATTGAATCTCTTTAATACAAATTTTTGAAAAATCAAACTATTGCTCCACCGGCAGCTGCTTAAGTGCCTACTTTCTGATACAATCATAGAGCCTGGTAAAATCTCTTTCACTGGAGTTAACAGCCAATTACAGAAACAAGTGACCTACGAATCTCCGGGGGGAAAAAAATAAAACTATATCAGACCTGAAATTACAATTGCGCATGGAGTCATCTGAGTTCTGGGCAGTCGGTGGGTTTAAACTGAATGGAAGCAAAATATGGATGTTAAAATGAGGAAATGTCATTGTGTTTTTACGCCTTTGTAAATGCTAACTGGACAGAGATATGAATGAGCAAGAAAAAAAGATAATAGTTCTCCAAATCTCTTTTCTTAATAGAGGACTGATATTTAGTATTAACCCCAAACACTGTTCCCCCTGTGAAGCCACGGAAACCAGAGCAGTGGAAGAGCAACAAAGGAGAGATAAACCCAACAGCACAGAGAGGTGAGGCGACTGTTCCAAGTCTTGCACATGGAGTGGCAGGGGTGCTCGAGAAAAAAAAATAAAAGGGGGGAGGAGAATGGGGAAGATAATTTAGCATTTGTGTAAGCTGTTTATCAAATTATGAACTGCACAGATGTTTCCGACTAGGCAACGGGCTGAACATGAGCTCGACCGAGCAGAGGAACAAAGGTCTGAAGGATTCAATGGAGATGTGCACTGCATATCAATTTAATTTACTAGCTGTTAATTCTTATGCAAATTGTGACCTCTGTTGGGGCGTATCAATGGCTATACACATTGTATGTTGCTGCAGGAGCAGCAGGAAAAAAAATAAAAAACCACAGTGCAAGATCTCTGTTCAAAACTTAAAATATGGCAATATAGTTACTGTAAAGCAGTGCTATATTTGTAGTATTTTGGTTTATTTTTATTGTTCCAAGAAAGGCTATAAACGACAAACAAAAAAATAAACAACTAAATAAATATGTTCAAATTGTTTTTAACAAACTAGACACCACCCCCAGCATATGTTCTCCATGTCCACATACCAGCTTACCATTTTACCGACATGCCAATGCGGAAAAGAATGGGAGGACATTTAAGCATAAACCGCTCAGTGGGAAAATTGTCCATACTTTGAATCATATTAAGATGAAGAAAATCCTCACCAATGCATGTTATGACTCAAAACAAAGGTTAAACGCACAGCCAACAGCCTTGGCTGGGCTCAGCTGGAACAGCGATGCTGCAAGTCTCATTTTCTTCATCGCCTCTAAAGCACTGCCTTTCAGCTCTCTGTGGCACAAACAAAAAAAAATCCTAGCAACAATATCAATTATACATGCAGGAGGCAAACAAGGGGATTTATTTCACAACAAATAGCCTCATAGAGAGATGCTGAATAGGGCAGATTAGCATTAGAAAAGGACAACAAAACTCCCCTGTTCAACTGCTAAAGAGCAATTTGATGGGTCTGGAATTGGGGGAAATTGGTTGATTGCGATGTGCATTTGGAGGGGCTGGGATCCAAACCTCTGACATGTAGTGTTCAAATGAATACACTTCAGAAGTTTCGGACAATACTTATAAATGATAGTTATGGTCATTATCTATTTTGCAAATGAGTGTTATTCAAAATGCCATTCATAGAGCACATCAAATCCACTATTCCTAAAATAAAGCAAATATTAAAACTGACTGATCAAACACACTTTCACACAGCACAAATAATGCATTGATCCGCAAACCTCCAACTTCCAGAATACATCCTAAAACTGCTTTTTTTTTTCATTGAGAGGTGGGAATTAAACTTTAAAATTCTGCGTGTCTGTACAGCATTTGTAGAGGGAAGCAATGGAGCAGGTTGTGTGATGAACTGAGGCAATACTGACGCATTATCCAATGCAATCCAATGTAAGGTGTTTGTGATGTACAGGGAAGAAAATGGGGACTGATTGGGTGTTCTCCCTCATGATTTATACATTATCCAGCTGCATATATCTAACAATATATGGCTGTCCATCTAAACTGAGCATTGATCACAAAACAACCCAATAGGCCCATAGCAACTCTGGAGGAGTTTCGGTTATCCACATTTCATTGTGTGGAATAATCCAATGATGGGATGTATTAATTAGCACACCACAAATCTGACCTTTTAAGGAAATATGCCATGAAGGAAGATACCAGTGAAAAAAAAAAACAATAACAAGTCCTGTTTGCAGTGTGCCACAAGCTATACAAGGGACGCAGCCAAGCTGTGATTGGCTGAAACTGTTCAGAAACTGTTGATTTGGCTACTTGAGACCAAAACTAAACTTTACGGCCTCCTCTCAAACTGCACGGCAGTAAAAATACACTACTCTTAAGTCTGAACAAATCATTTCACACTATTCTTCAGCAGGAACATGGAAGCTGGTCAGGAATGATGGGGAGATGGATGGAGCACGGCAATTCTGAAAGAATCGTAGGCTGCAAAGTCCTCAAGAGTCAACAGAGGAACACCTTGCAGCAAGATTTAGCATATACAAGACCCAAATCTGTGGCAAAACCTGAGAACCGATGCTCTCCACCCATCTGGCTGAGTTTTTTTTACCCTGCACAAAGTTGGTAGAGACACGTCAAGACTTCCATGGTGGGGAAAGGTAGCTCTACAAAGCATCAACGTAAAGAGGTCTGCATACAAATGAATGCCACATTTTTAAAACTACATGGGCCTAAGATTTTCCTTTCACTTCACAACTAAGCAATGCTTTGCATTGGTTTTTCACAAAAAACTGCAGGAAACTATTGAAGTTTGTGGTACTCTGTCAAACGGTGAAAAGGTCAAGGGGTATAAACACTTTTGCAAATGTGGGTCTTGGCATATCTTTGGGGCAGATTGTTGTTAATTGTATTTAAGAAAAAAAATATATATATATATATATATATTTTAACTACATACAAATATTTTTTAAAAAGTCATAATTAAATATTAGGTAGTGAAGAAAGGGTGATTATTATTATTATTATTATTATTATTATTATTATTAATGATAATGATAATAATAATAATAATAATGATAATAATAATAATAATAATAATAATAATAATAATAATAATTCGTTATTATTATTTGAAATATTTTTTTCATATTATTATTATTGTTGTTTTTATTACATTTTACGTGCTGTTTATTTTGTCTGAAATATTTTAACATGTTAAAAAAAGCCTTTTCGTCATTATCAACAAAACATGACATTTTGAGAAATGTCAGTGATAAATTGTGATGCAAGATGCTATCTAGAGATAAGGGAAACTGCCGTGATTTGTCAAAACGAGACATTAATCTGCATCTGACAGAGAAGGGGAAGCTTATCAAACAAAAGACAAACCTTCTGATGGATGATATTTAGGAAAGTCGGGTTCAAACGGAGGTCTCTCAAACGGAGAGACTTTGCTGAGTTAAATGGGACAAAACAGACCATGGGTCCGTTCTTCGTACGTTGCTTAAAACATCCGAGATCAAATGAGACATCCAAGATGATTTCATCCGGCTAAACCTGATCCGGCTAATTGGGTTCTTCCAACACACCTGTTGTTTATGATTAGTATGGCTGGATTGAGTTATCTGAGACAACTGCGCGTTCATGCGTTTGTTTAAAAGGGGAAATGTATCGATAGTAGAAACAATGATCAGCAACGCTGCTATTGGCTGGTTAGCATGGCCAAAGAACGCCCACAGTTTTTCCCCAAGCAGAACAAGAGCTTTTAATGGAAGGTTATGCCGAATTTCAGTCATTAATTAAAACACCTCAAAATCTGCTAAAGCCAGGAGAGAGGGCTGGCAAAAAACAGCAGACAAATTAATGCGTAAATACTGTCCATGGTAGATGTTTCTATCACTTTCTACAGTTTGAATTTTTGCATTTTAATAATTTGATATTAACTTTGTTCTTTTATATCAGAGCCTCCACGGGACCCACTAGAACATGGGAACAAGTAAAAGTGAAATACAAGAATATTCTACAAAATAGTAGCCTTTAAATATTATACTTTATTTTAAAAAGGCACTTGTTAAGTCAAGAGATCCAAATTTCAGTGTCATTCCTTAGACACTGGAAGTAAAGGATGCGTGCAAACTGGGATTTTTAACAAAAAAAAATCTTTATCCATAAAAAATGAAAATTTTCCTTTTCCAAGTCATCCACAGTTTACACGGTAAAACTGTTTTGCTCCGTGTCTAGATAATCCATCCATAGTTTTTTCTAATACAATATACGGCTCGACAGGAAGCAAGCCTTTCAAAGTAAACTAAACTTCACAATAAAATGGCCCGAACAAATCTTCTTACTATAGGATAAAAATAAAAAGCAAACCATTATACAAATAACTTAAATATTTTAGATTTATGGCTCCAACACCACTTTTTCCTCTTTAAAAGCCACTGTTAAATTATGTGTTTGTCTGTTTATAACAGCCACCAAGAAAAAATCTCTACACTGTCGCGCTGCGCTAAAGGATCCTGTCTATTGCGCAATACGCGATTAATTCAAAAAACTCTGCAAATTATTCTTGCATCTTCCGCAACAGGTTGCAGTCGTAAAAATGGACATGGCTACGGCAGACTTCCCTATCTCCTCCGCTTATACAGCCGTGATCTAATCTTGTTTACATGAAATAAGCCTGCTCTCGAGCAGGCTTAAGCTGGCGCACATGTTGCTATGACAACAAGTGCAGGATGTCTTTCGAAGAACCAAACGATCCAAGATCATGCCAAATCGTCAACAATGAAATCCTGCTAACTGAGTTAGCGACGTACGAAGAACGGACCCCATGTGCTCTCTGTGTTTACCAGCGGAGGTTTCTGGGAAGCGGTTCTCATGGCAACCAACGTAAACACAGCCGCCTTTCTCTCTGCCTCCTCTTGTTCTCGTCCTCATGGTCTCGGCTCTGCCGCGGCTCCAAAGCGGCGGGGAAAATGTCGGGATCGACTTGCAGCGAGGAGCGGTTCTATGCTAAGATAGCGTCGATTCAGCAGAGCATGCACAAAAGGTGAGGTTTCGCTCTGTTGTTTTTTCCCTCACCAGGAGCATTGGCCCGAGCCAGACTCGGGGCTCGAGTTGCGATCTCTGCCGCCCGGTGGTGTCCTTCTGCCGCGTGAAACGGGCTAGCTACCCGGCGGTATGTAGCGGATCCCCGAGGCTAACTTAAGCTAACACAGGTGCGTCTGATTTAATGCTGTTAAAGCAGCCCTCGTAGCCATAAATGGATACTAGTCAGAGTTAACCCTACGGTTTAGGTTTTATTCCGGGCATTTTAAATCAAACGCTATGGCAATTTAAACTGGGAGAGCTAACAGTGCTAACAACGAGCCTATAAATCACAAACATGGGCTACGCTACTGAGGTCTTCTGCGTGGATGCTGCCGCTCACTTTATCTCTACGCGTTTTCATACCTGTGCAGTTTTGGTCGTTTCGTAGCTAGCTTTCTCGGGTACGAAATGGAGCCGTCTGTCTTGACACCCGGACGTTTCGGACCGGCCATACCGTTCTGACTATCTGGCGATTTAAAGTAATTCCCCAATTGATTTTATGACATAGGAAGTTATTTGACATATCTGCTGCAGGGAGATTTTGTTATATGATTACAAAACAATTTCTACCAGTCGCTAATGATTATTTTGATTTGAGCAAGGGGTGAAAAAAAATAATACAGCGTTAAGTAAAGTCTTACCAAATCTCATTGGCAATAAAATTATACATGACAGTTTATCCTTATAATTTCTGGAAATACTTACCTACTAAAGAAAATAAATGTGGATGCAAAGAGTAAGAACATGGACAGGTTAGAGGTTTGTTGCCAGGTAAGACATGGAAGTAAGATGGGACAAAATGCCATCAGGTCGGTATGAGGTGAGGGCAATCGACCAGAGTCTCTGTTTACTTTGTTTCATGTCTGTGTGCAGTGAGAAGCGCAGACTGGAGCTGGAGAGAGAGCTGTTTACCTACTGCAGATCAGATACAAGAATGTAAGTTACACCGAATGCCAAGAACGCACGGACATTATTGTTTTTGCAGGTTGATCATTTTATTTCATTATTTTACCTTTATTTGTACAGGAATGTATATCAGATTATTGTTCACTCTCAAGAGGACATCGTTCAAGTGTACGTTACAATAAAAACAAGCTTTCAGTAAAGTATAAAACAACAGTGAGAAGCGATATCCAAGGATTCCTTTTGTGATTTTCATGCAAGTAATTTTGAAAATCTTAAGTCCTCTATTTTGCAGAGAAAGGGTTATAACCCTTGTTACCTTGCAGCAAGAATCTCTCTGAGAGAAAATCCTTGTGTGAAGTTCTCTGGGTTCCCTCCACTGTCCAAAAACATGGGTTTTGGGTTAATTGGTCTCTGTAAATTGCCCTAAAGTGTAAGTGTGTTCTTGCATAGTTGTTTCGATGAGATTGACAGAGGACCTGTTCAGGTGGTACCCTGCCTTTTTCAGTTAAATGCCGACCCTACAGGAGTTAGGAGGTGCAAAGTGAGCCTGTCTACGCCCGGAGACGGGTGGGGCACTGTCCATCCCCCTATAGGGTCGCCGTCCCTGCCCCATAGACCAGTTGTGGGAGGGGTTCTGGGACTGTGGTCCAGCCAGAACCACTCATTGTCCCAAATAAAACATGTGATTTGTATTTGACTATGTATATTTATTTAATGACGTTGTTTAATTATTGAATTTATTTACTAAAAAGTCTGGGTAGGCTTTTTATTGTTACAAGAAATATGTAATAACAAATAAAAGGCAAGAGGAATACATCAAAAGAAAAACAAGAAACAGAAAACTCCTCCAATTTTTTAGTTACTTTTATTTTTTCATATTTTTATTTTTCAAGATTTTGAGATCAATAAATAAAAAGACCATAATATTGTGTGCTTTACTATGCCGTTTCGGTGCATGAAAAAAAGCACGCAGAAAAAGGGGATGCAACTCTTATTGCTCTCCTTGGAGATGTCCTCTCTGAAGGCTGCAGAGACTTTAGAAAATGGATGAACGCTTCAGATCTTTTGGTAACTTCTCCAAAGACAACATGGAGAGCTAGTTAAAATGCACCAGTCGGTTGACCAGAGATGGGAATCGCCGTTTTTTTGTTTTGTTTTTTCCCCCTTGATCAGCTCTGATCTGTGATCAGCAGGTCAAACGCTGAAACATTCTGAAAGATTTTCAGAAGCACCTTCTGTTGTTTGATTTGCTTATGGGTCCAAATGGTGGTTGCACGAAGCAACCACCATTTGGACCCATAAGCAAATCAAACAACAGAAGGTGCTTTAATTTGATAAAAGCCAGATGGAAGTTAGGGCCACATGCTTTGACGTATACCTAGGAATATTTTTTTTAATTCTTTAATTTTCTTTGGTTTCAAATCTTTCATCACTATAATTTTCAGCACATTTGTTCTCTCTTCTATAGTAAAAATTAAAATAAAATTAGGTCAGATCTTAAAGAAAACTGGAAATTGTAATTGGTCAGAAAAAGACTGATCGGTGCAGCTCCGTTGGCGGACGACGGTTTTACCCTGCTCTCATGAATCTTAGTCCTCCAACATTTTCTAGCAGTGACGTTTAACAGAAGAAAGGGGTCATGGTGTGAGGTAATACAGTACCTAACGTAAGTTATGAATAAGTGTGTGTATGACAAATGCTATTTAGGAGGAATATTGGAAAAGATGTCTGAGCCTAAGCAGAAGAGGACGTTTTCACTCTCACTCATATTCACATTTCAGGTCATAACAGCAAAGCTCGTGTTGATATGAGGCTTGTGAGCAAGCTTCAAATTCAAATCATATTGTGCTTAACCTTTTCTTGTGAGAGGTCTACCTCTTAGTTTTTGACAATGCTCCCAGATAATATTTCCCTTGAATAACGCTTCTCCAATGCCTTCAGCTTGCAGATAAAGTGTTCCAAACTGCGCAGCTATCTCAAAGAAATCTGTGGCAGGGAGGCACGAGCGAAAATGAGAAACCTTGAGCTTAAGAGAGATGTGGAGTGCATGGAAATTAGCATGAAGGAGTATAATTCTGACCATGGCCCCCTGCAACAAATAAAGGTACCACATTCACTCACACTGTTATAAATTTGTCTGCACGTTTTTTTTTTTTTTCTTCTTCAGCTCGTTCATGTAGATTTCCCCTCAATAAAAGCACTTCTCAACAAACTTCAACATTTCCGACCAGAGGCGGCGGAACCAGGTTTATTTTAATATTCTATTCATAATCTGATGAAAGACACCTCTGGCCCGTAAACAAATGGCTTAAGAAAAAAAAGATGACTTCAAAACACATTTTGCACGCATTTGCCTAATTGCCGCGCTGTATATTCACTACTTAGAAAATGCATAGTAGACAAGTAGACAGCCCATTGAAAATCGCTCGCAGTGGCTTGATGTGAGAGAAGTAAACACTCAAACAGTGCAATTTATCACCACAAGCAAATGAACAAGGGACAAAACAATGAGCCAGTCAGATTATCACTTAAAACTCAATGACAGTGCTTGACAGCTTAATATCAAATTAACAAAATTGGCTAATTATGACTCACTGAGTTAATTGCCCAATATAGAGACTCTGAAGTGCTCCGGAGGTTTAGTCATTCTCTCCCCTCAAGCAGTTGGTTTATTTCCTCTCGATGCTTGTTTTTTTTTTTGTTTTTTTTTAACATTTTATATTTGACCTTTATTTACACAGAATGCAATTCATTGAGAAATAAATCCTAATTTTCAAGAGAGACCCAGTTACAGGGTCCCTATACATCTGTTTTTGGTCCAGACAATTTTTAGAATAACCCTTCTATTTTTTTCTTTTTTTGCAATGATTCTGATACCTGGAAAAAAAAAAAAAAAGAAATGAACATAGCATGCTTATGTTTACACATTTAGATTTAGATTAAAGCAGTCAGTGTGCCCAGTCGGAGAAACGTTAAGGAGAGTGTCATCTGCTACATGGGGTACGCTCACTTGAGAAAACCCTCTGGGACTGACAGACAGACAGACAGACTGCTGCTTAGATGTCACTCTTGACTTCAATTTCTTTCTATTCATAATATATGGAGCAGTGCTATTTGAGGTATTCCTGTTTTAGTAAAATGTAAGTGTTGGTTTTTAAAAAATATATCTTAGCAGTTTATTTAATGCATTTTTATACAGGCTGACTTTTTGAAAAAGATTTCCAGAATCACTGAAGGCAGCAGGAAGATAGAGGAGCCGGAAGCAGCGAAGGTAATATTGCTATCATTTTGGTTTTATAAATGTATATTTTTTTTGTTTTTACACAAGACCATCAAGCTCGTTGATTACATCACATCTTGTTGCTATTCTGTTTCTGCCTTATATTCCCCCCACCCCCCTTTTTTTTTTGGTCTGGTTGCTTCTTTTGAACCCCAGATCCTTCTGTTTTGAAATGTTTACAAGGTTTATGCAAATTGCAGCCCTATCCGGGCTCTGTTTCCAGATTTAGGGGAACAGAAGAAAGCAGACAACACGCCTGGTAAAACTGTAGAGGAGTCTACAGTTAAACTGCGTATCTGTAATAGCACAGGTGTCTAATCCTAGCTGGTGAATCTGCACGAGCAGTGTAGTTCAAGCCCATAGCTGCTTTCTCCCTTCACTTAAAGCAGTTAAAGCTCTTTTAGATGAAATGTCTAAGACATCTCATAATAACTTGGAGCATGCTGTCTAGAGCAGTCACTTGTAACTGTGTGCAACACCCCCACCCCCCCTCCCTCAGCCTGTCGATATTGTAATGAGCAAAATGGTACCGTCACTCCATTATGCATACAAGCCATTGGCTGGCAGTGTGCATGTCCCTCAGGCTGCAGCATTCATTAAGGAAAGCTTACCGGGCTGAAAGCTGGAGACAGATGATAACGGGATATGATTTTCATATTTAATACATTCCTTGGAAGAGCACACGCGTGCCGCAGATTGATAGAAGAATCAATTGCTACTTTAGTGAAACACTTTTTACTTTGCCCTGCAGCTACCGATGGAATCACTCAGCCAAGAAATTAACTTTTCCTCTTTTTTTTTTTTTTTTTTTTACCTACTTTGTGGATCTGCTGGGCAGGCTGCATGGTTTACAGTGAATGTTATTAAGCAGCTAACTGTTTGGTATTTAAGACGCTTATCAGAAAAGAAACAGAAGCTACGCTTTTTGTTGTTATGTTTGGAGGGAGGTGTTTTTTTCCCCCCTGCTCCTCTCTCTCTTTCTCTCTCTCTCTCTCTCTTCCCTCTTGGTGACATTGCAGACATGAATCAAAACTTGTCTAAAGGATTTTTCATGAGATTAAAAGTTAAAACATTGATCCTGACATGTTGGTGCCAAAGAAATAGTAAGAAGAAAAAAAAACCTAACCTTTGCTCAATTAAACCACATTTATTCTGATTCAGGCTGATAACATCTAGCAGGTGCATCTCAATAAATAAGGATATAATATAAAATGTATTTATTTATCTTCATAATTAAATGGAAAACATGAAAATCATATATGGATTAGTTCCACATACTGTACTGTATTTTAAGCATTTACGTTTTTTAGGATTATGGCTTACAACGAATGGAAAATTTGGTGCTTTAAAATTTTTTAATATTACATCAATAAAAATAATAAGTTCTGACAAATGTGTTATGTGTGGTGTTATGGTCTCCACAATCACGGGGAAGATGACTGTTCACCAGACCAGTCATTGACACCCTCCAGGGGTACGCCACAAAATGTCGTTGCTAAAGAAGCTGCATGGTCTGAAAGGATATAAATGGAAAGTTGAGTGGAAGGAAAATACACGCTACCTAGAAGGGATTGTGAACTAAAGCCAGTTGGGAGAGTGTAAGTGGAGAAAGGTGGTAGTAAATTTATAGTTGCGTTGGGGAGTTATTGTTGCCACCCTCTCCAGTGCTGTGCCAGAAACACCAGTGTAAGTACTAGATTGTTGGAAAGGACTAAGGATAGTCCTCAGTGAGCAGTGCCAAATTCTGATCTGATTCATGCAAAAGGAGTCCTAACCAAGTATTGGGTGTATAAATTACGCAGTGCATGGGCATACTTTTCAAATGGCTGACATTTAATTATGGGGACTGGTGGCAGTAAACTATCCCCCAACAGACCAAACATCTTATTGGCGTTTAGATTTTTCCTCGCAAGGCAGTTGAAATCTAATGTCCTATATGATATCTGATCTGGATCCTTTCCTATTGTGATATTCCACACATGAAAATTAGGACTGTGATTCGATATATTGCCCACGTCAAGTCTCGTGCGATAGTCGGATTTCCCGAGAAACTGAATCCTCGGTTGTCATTAGCTGTTGGTCATAAGTTTTTAAAATTAGCTGAACTAAATACCCGAAATACCGTGCCTCCATGTGTAATGAATCCGTATACTGGTTGAGTGGCGCTTCTTGAATTGAAATGCTAAAATAAATGATCTTTTCGATTATAGACTTAGACTTAGACAACTTTATTTGTCATTTTGTATGCACAGGGTGCGTACAGAACGAAATTACGTTTGCATACAGCTTGAAGAATTACAGTAAATTGCAGTAAATTAACTTACCGAAACAACTGTATTTGTGTTAAATAAATACTTCTTTCTTTTTTTTTTTCTCCCTGAATTCAGGTTAAAGCTGTGCAACGCCGGCAGTGGGACAGCAGCAAGAACTTCACGCCAGTGGAAATTTTTATGGACCACCAGACCTCCAGGGGCTACGACGCTGAAGCTGCCACCACAAGTGTACACTCACACGGAGCACCGCAGCCTTCGCCCAATCGCAGCGTGCACCCGCGCGAACGTCTACCAAGTGGCCTTTTGAAGGACTTCAGAGTTGGCAGAGAGGATGCCGCCGGTAAGCGGGCGCATTTATCAGATGACATTTCAAGCTCAAACGATTCCCCTGACGGCTGTAATTTGAGTGACAAACATCAAAGAAGAGCGCCGGGGCTGCTCCCATCTGCCCGTGCCGCAGCAGCCGCAGCTGGTTGTGTGGCTTCTGCAAGTGATGATGAACGAGAAGCCTCACCTTCGCTGACCTTGACGGGGTGTGAGGAGAATCCATCTCCCTTCAACAGTAACCCTGCGATGGCTAAGAATCCCCCTGCAGAACCCAGCGACTCCCAAGAGGTGGCTCGCAAACCTCTCATAATGGCAGATGAAGAGAGAGGTCTTGGCCATTTGAAGCCTGAAACCACTTTCCGAAAAGAAGCTCAAGAGACATCAGGTTTGCAGTGATATTTCTTCCTTACTACCTTGTTGTGGCTTTTATCTGCCTTCAAAGAAACAGGCAGTTTTCTAACACTTTATTTTGCCCTTTGAATTAAAAAAAAAAAAAGTGATCCTGTTTGGTTTGTTTACATTTAGGAAAATGTGAGGCTGCTGGTGAACCAAGCTCAGATGTGCAGTTGTCAGAGAGCAGTTGCAGTGACCTGACAATTTCTTTGACACAATCGGAGCTCGAGGAGGATTTACCAGAGGAGGCAGCATCAGAGAGAAATGCCTCTTCCAGAGGAAGTGGCGATCACACACAGCATCGTCCTGACTCATCCGTCCACTCAGACGGGTCTAGGAAGACAGAGCAGTTTAACGGTGAATCCTCAACTCCAGGGCCGACTTTGAAAAGGTAAAGCATGTCTGAAGTGCCGTGGTTTCCGAAATTTTAAAGAGACACACTACCCAGGGGTGTGTTTTTGTTCTCATTAACAAATGTACACTGAGCATAAAAACACACCTGGCTGATGATGTATAGATTTCCTCTGCAGAGTTTCACAAAACATAACATTTTGGAAATGGCAAAAAAAAAAACTATGAAAAAAAAAAAGCAGCATTTCTGCTTTGTTTGTGTTTGGGTTGATGACATCACAAGCATACGGATTAGGCTGATCAGCTGGCAGTCGTTAACACTTGGGTGACAAGGAATTGCGTAATACATTTTGACATAGATGCTGAAAGCCTCCGAGTTGTGTTTTAGTTGCAAGGGTTTACACCTCAGGTCTTTGGGGCAGAGTTTGAAGCTGATGACAAGGATCTTCTAGATTTTAAGTGGTAAGAATCTGCTCCGTTTTCAGTTGCTGTCTGAAAATGCTCACCACTTCTAAAACGAGTAAATGCCGTATTTTGCTTCTCAACTGAAATAGTTGTGCAGTCTTTATTTACACAACTTTAGCTTCAATGCACCCTACTCTTCTTTACGAAGGGCTTCCATGTTTGTATAATTTTTTTTTAAATAAATGGGGTAATATGACTCGAGTGAATAAAATCTACCAGCAGGAGATCACTAAGTTATTTTTGTTGATGATATCCATTGTAATAAATCCTTATTTATTTTAAAATATTATCCTTCCAACTTCTTCTGTGACCTTTACCATCTTGGCTATGGTAACACGTGTTAATAGGATAATTCAATAGGATAATTCAGCCTGAATCATCCTATTGGTGTGCAAAAAGTTAGCTTTTGATTCTTTGACTGTATTAGCCCCAAATTATTGCATAACAAGCATTTCTCACAAGGATGTAGCAATAGCAATACTGTATATTCACAATATATTGTGGAGTCTTAATGAGATGGCAATAATCTGTCATTTTCTAAAAGTCAACAAGCCTAATCGAGGCAACATGAGGTGTTTTAATCCTCGTTTATCTCTATAATTTATGAAAGTCACTCAAAAACAATGAAAAATAAACTGATAAAAAATGGTTTGTTTACAAGTACAAAAGGGAAGCGGGAAGAGATGAAATGGCAAGGCGTAGGGAAGAAATGGGGTTAAAAGTTGGCAAAAGGGCTGGAGCCAGGTTGAAATGTTTGTTGCGGCTGTACAAATACAAGAAAAAAACATCAAGAATTCAATGAAAATATACAACAAAGATGGGGAAAACCAACAAGAAAAATGCAAAAAATGGGGGTAATTAAAGCAATTATGATTATTTTCTTTATGCCTTAAGTGATGTCGTCAGAGACGTGTGCGCACAGAGGTTATTGGTGGGTAGATTTCTTTTTCCTAATTAGAAAAACAATTTACATCAACAAAAAAACATGACAATGACATGTTATTCTATAGGTGAAAAGGATTACCCAAGGGGAGTTTGTCTGATTTTACAAAACAGTCTAGCTTGTAGCTTTAAAAGTGTTTCCTTCTGTTTTAGTCCTTTTAAGAGTGACACAATAAAGTGTGCCCCCCCCCCCCACCCCAACTCAAGCTAATGCATAAAAGAATGTTCTGCACGCTCATGCTGAACCACACTGCAGGCTGTGATAGTGGGTGAAGTTCCCTGCAAGCATCAAATCTGAGGCTGACAGAGAGGAGCTGTGGCAGTCACAGTCCATGCCACCGTGTTGTCTGCAGCTTCGCATTAGCAGCGGCTGTTGTGGCACTGGTGCATCTTATAGAGGGGAGAGCTCAGGACCTGTCCACAACAATATTGCCATAATCCAAGATAATGCTCTAACAGAGCAATTTTCTGCTTGAGAGACCTCAGGAAGTCCCCACTGGAGGAGGAAATTGTGGCACCATAGAGTGTTCTGGAGGGTGGGCATGTGGACAGCACTTACAGCCACAAATCCTTAGCGTGATGATGGCTTCTGAGTTGAAGGATCACTTTGGATGGAGTCAGAGTCACAGAAAACCCCGCGTGGATGTTTTTGCACACAGTGCCTCTGCTTTTTTCCCCTCTTCATATAAACAGTTTTGTAAGCAGACCCTTGTGTGCATTTTACAATCCACTTTATTTTTGTGCATATCTAAATATATTTATTTTTTTCCTTCTCTCCTTTCTTACGTTTCATTATATATTTTACTGTGCTCACTGCGGGTGTTCTTATTGCAAATAAAGGGAATCTTTTTGAGCGGTGGCTCATTAAAACATTTTTATTTAAAAGTTAGTGCAGCCTATTGTCTATTTCTGAAGCAGTTTGAAGGGTTATATTTTCTCTCTAAGGGTGCAGCAGCTACATTTATGTGTGGTCTGCCATACTTTTTATGGTGTGACCCAAAGAGGAGCTGCAGTTAGCCTGCAACGGAGAGACGGCGGTGGGGGCTGCAGCCCTCATTGTTAACAAAGAGAGCTTCTGTGTCTGAGGAGAGAACCAGAGGCTTTGATGTAAAGCTCAGAGAGCATCCAGTCTCTATCCTCTCCCTCTCTTTCCCTCTCCCTTAAGGTTAGAGTTTATATCGCTCCTTCCATTCAAACCCCAGTCCCAGGCAATTCATTAGATTATCCCATTATATTTTTTTTTTCCTCCAGCACGGACAGACTGAGGGAGACTGAAATATTGTCTGAGTTTATTCTCAGGGAAGATTCATAATGGCCTCAGTGTGTATGCCTCACAAATCTAGTTTCACCTAACTGCACAATGGCTCAGGGGTTTCTTGATACTGTCAAGCGCAGTTCTTTCAGACCCAATGAAAGACTAATAGAAGATTGTTAACAGTATAGAATTAATTATTATGTAATTGCAATGTCAGTGCTGCATGCACACACAGAGAAAAGGGAAAAAAAATTATACATACATATACACACAGATATACATATATACACACACACACACATATATATATGTATATATATATATATATATATATATATATATATATATATATAGAGACATAGACAGACATACAGAGATACAGAGATATAGATAGATATAGAGATAGATAGAGAGAGAGAGATAGAGAGAGATATATAGATAGATAGAGATATACAGAGACAGACACACAGAGATATAGATAGAGAGATAGATAGAGAGAGATAGATAGAGAGAGATATATATAAGGTATATATATAGATATATATATATATATACATATATATATCTATATATCGATATCTCTAGATAGAATTATAGTAATCTATATATAGATATATCATAATATATGTATATTATATTATAATTATATATATATCTATATAGTTATCCTATATATCTATCTCATGTACTCTCACATATATCTATAGTTCTTATATCGTATCTATATATACCTCTGTATGTAATGTGTCTACTCTGTACTGTCTAGTCTACACTGTGTCTCTCTATATGTTATTCTATATAAGTATGTGTCTCTGTGTATATACTCATTATGTGTTGTTGTATATTTACCTCCATATTATATAATATTCTCTGTGAGTCTCATTTTCTTACTTTTTTTTCCATATGTTAAATTCTCTTACCTTGAGAATATTTTCAAACAGCAGAATTTGAAGTTTTTGTAAGAGAAGGTAAAATGTTGGAGCCTCCATTTAGCCAGCTGACCAGCAATGAGCAGCATCAGGGGAGTTAAACTCCACACAACCAGAGAAAATTCGGATCACCTTAAGGCTTCCTGTGGAATTTCAATAAATGGACTTTAAACCATAGGAGTGATAAAACTGACTGATACCGGTACTGGATCAGTCAGTTTTGACCCATCCATGCCTAATGTATTCATTTCACCCTTTCTTTGCCATTCTTGCTGTGACTGTCATTGTTGTTTCTCAGGTTCTCCCACCCTCCTCTTGTCTGTCTGTGTAAAGTGATGTGGTGGAAATATCCCATCCTCCCCCTTTTGTGAAGAAATTCTTCCCACCACAGTAGAGCAACCAGACCCACCATACTGTTTACACAAGCTGTCAGGGCTGGATGAAGTAAAAAAAAAAAAAAAAAGCTCTTGAATGATCACGTTATTATGGAACGTAGCCCACATTTAAAGCCACACCTGCCGCACACAGTTTGCAGGAACTATTTGTGGCTGCATTTGTCAGTGCTGTTGTGAGTTATTTTGGCCATCTGTGCTAGCTGCGTGCTTCCCCCTGACACTGATCACTCCACTTTCAGACTGTTTCTGTGTGAGAAAAATCGCCCGAACAGTCAGAACCTCGCGTCACACAGCAGTGTTATCGCCGGCCTCTTACACCTGGTCAAAACGTGCCTCTGATGACGTGGACAGCGGCAGCATCTTAAGTGAGCTTAAACATCCTGACAAAAATAATAAATAATGCATTCATTTTACTCTCTCCGTCTCTAAGAATCCTTTTTTTCATAATAAAGTGGAACCACTAGCGGGGAAGACACAGGTTTTGCCTATTCTTACAGATGGAGTGCACGCTGCAAAATGTCATGGTTATGGTTCAAGCTTGGAGCTTAATCAGAGTGTTACCAGGAAACAACCTGCGAAAAAAAAGGCGGGAGCGATTGTTTGCTGACCCTTAACCCAAGAGCCTATTACAGATTGTCATAAACTCTCCCTGGCCTCTCTTTTAAAGGATGGAGGCTCAGAATGTCTCTGCTGGGGTTTCTGGGAGAATTCAAAGAGGGCCTCCCCGAGCTTAATGCACAAGAAAGAGATGAATTCTGCATATTCACATGCATTAGGCATCCATTTCTCATTTCATAGCCTCACACTGGTACAGATCAAAGTGTAAGCCTCCCACCCAAAGAACTCATCCAGAGGCTCCTGGGTTTTTTTTTCATCATCTTCTTCTTCTTTTAGGAATTATTTCTGTAAGATTTTACTGTGTCCGTAAATTCATTCCCTTTATTTCTGTGTTCCTTATATTCAGCATTGTCTTGTGATATAACTGGACAGGACTGATCGCACGTTTTTTTTACCACAGAGGCAGACAGAAGTTCTCCTTTTTGAGTGCCAGGTGTCAGAGCTTTTCTGTGCAACCTGTTATTACATGTGGCACCATCAGCAGACACAGTGAAGTGTTGAAATCCTGCATTGTTGTCGTGGCGTTTTGACGGCCGGATTCTCCAGCAGTCCTTGAGTACCTCAAGGAAATTGCCTGTAAAAAAAAAAAAAAAAACATGTGTCACAGATTTCTGGATCCCTTTTCCCCCCCCCCATAATTATATTTTGTTTCCTTTTACAGATGGCAAGCCAATCGATCACATGACCTCCACTTTTTTTTTTAATTTCCTTTCATCACAATATTTGCAATGTTGTTTTTTTTTTTTTTTGCAGCCTCTCCCTGGAAGGACTCTTTAATCTGCTAGACAGCATCGAAGGGCGACTCCACGGCGAGCAGAGCCGCGTGTACAGAGATTCTTCAATAGATGGAAGACAACTCAATAGGATTATCAGGTACATCCTTCCTGTCTTTCTTCAAACTTTACAATCTTATCTGTCCCTGTCTAAATGGAAAGCCATGTAAATTTATTAAATAGCTGTGGAGCAGTTTGTGCAGATGAGAAAAACATATTATCCTTCTGCTGAGGGCTCTCACATTAGATGAAGTGTCATCACCATCAGGCGCGCGTCTTTATTTCTGAGGGGTTTTTCAAACGCATGGGATTGTTATAGTAACCACCCCGGCTCAATTGTTATTGGGAGTCAAAGAGATAGAGGACAGGGATTGTATTTCATTAGACAGAGCTTCTTTTTTATAAGCTTTTTTTTTATATATATATTTCATCGCATGAATCATTTACCATAATTGCAGCTCCTGTCGTAAAGCATAAAAGAATAAATATTTTACCAGAAGACGGCTGTCTAACCGCATAGCGTGTACTCATCTCCGTCTGTCGTGTGACCATTTGGTGTCCTGACCCCCATAATGTTTAGCCGCACTGTTATTTATGATTATGCTCGTTTGGGTTGTTTGTTTGTCTTTCGATTCATTTCTTTGCAACGCTGACCCGGGCGCTCACCTCAGGGCGCCATGGCAATAGCTGATCGCTTTCTATATATCGGGGCAGTCTTTGTGACGACGGAGCGGGCTTGAATGGCGAGGACCTTGAAGCATGTGGAGCCGTCGTCCTTCACGAGCTTCGGAGGTTGTCATGGAGCACGGAAAAGGGCTGCGTGCTACCGCCGGAGCTGGTGAGAGCGCGTCCGCCCAGCACTGAGCCTAATGAAATAAGGTAGGGGTCAGTGGTTTTATTTTTAGCTTTTATAATCGTTATGGGAACTCAAAAGGCAAAACGTGGCATAGATGTTTGGACATTTGTCACATTTATGCATCTGTCGTAACAATGAGTCTTTCAGATTGTTTAAGTCATGCATTTTTCTGTGCTAATTGAGCGACGTCGTCTTCAATCTCGGGTTTCTTAAATAGAGGTCGCACCATATATTAGTAAAACTTATCGTAGACAAAGATTTGGCAGCTGACAATAGCTGCAAATCAGAGTCCCAAATCATCATTGCTATGAGAGCCAGAGTTCAACAGAGTTTTCTTTACTTAAAGTACGCACTCAATGCAGAGGTGAAATCTGCTTCACAGGCTAGATGTTTGCTGTATGTTCTTTTCACTTTTATTTTATTTCTACCTACAGCAGTTTCTGAGATATCACAGGCTACAATTTGATCGGTCTCCCTTGTCCGCGAGCGTGAAAGGTCATCTTTGGTGTCCCCCCACACGGCATGGGTGAATGTCATGAGTAAATTAAAATGCCCTATCTGCGACTTCCAGTCCTTTTGGATAATGCGCGGTTATGCTGTGAGCCAAATCTGTGTTCTGCTTCACTAGCCTATTGATTTCACTAAGACCTTTCCTATTATACACTCAGTTCTAAGAGACACATCCAGCAGCGTTGCTCTCCTGAGATGCCAATTGGTTGACCTCGACCTATTATCCTGTTTTTCAGCCGGGGGGTCATATCAGTTTCTGTGGCTATTCAGTGTTAACTGGATTTTAGTCAATAATCCATAGTTCTGACATTGTTTAAAGATGATACAGAAAGAATCCTTTTCAGAAATCATCTCTAAAAACATTAACTTATCAAATGTAACATATTTTTTGTTGATGTCGAACTTGCTCACATTTCTGGCCATTTATGTGAAGGTTTCATTTTTGACCTTTTTTTTTTTTCTAATGTGTTCTTCTTAAGAAAGCATCTTTTTTTTGTTTTGTTTGTTTGTTTTCCATGCTGCCCCGCCCCCACCCTCACCACAGCGCCAGCCTCCCTCCCAATGCTGCTCAGCTGTGGGATCGCTGGTTCAAGCACGCCCTTGTGCTCAAGGAGAGCCGTGTCCTCAGCACTGAGCGCTTGGTCCAACTGTTCACGCCGCTTCTGCTGGAGCGTGATGCCGACTACAGCCAGCAGGTAGCGTCAAAGACACACGCACACACACACGCTCTTAGGGCACATAAACAGACAGTCACACAACAGCACACCCACCCGTGTTTACAAATTGCTATGGTTTCTTTATGTCCTTCTGTTTCTTTTTGTTTCGCTGCTCATAAGAGCCGCTAATAGAGACCATAAGTCGCACAGCGGTAATAGCAAATCACTCTCATACGGCGTAGTCATCAGAAAACACTGTTATAATTCAGGTTTACCCATTAGCTGAATGGGTTTTAAAAAACACCTCTTTAAAAACCTTCTCTTCCTTGTTTTTGGTGGAAATTTCACACACACTCTGCAACATTTTCACATTTTCTCACATTAAAACCACAGGTTTCAATGGACGGACTAACATAAAGTAGGGTATTCCACCAAAAGTAAAAAACAAAAAAAACAAAGCAACTGGACTTGTTTTTCCTAACTACGAAAAACAAGTCCAGTTGCTTTGTTTTTTTTTTTTTTTACTTTTTTTGGAATGACCATGACCTGGATGACTGAGAATCTTCATCAGCATAAAGTAGGGTATGATTGTAAAGTGGAAGAAAAAGGAAAAAAAAAAAAGATCCAAATGTAATGCTATAAAACGCCCCTACAACACGATGCTGCCCCCAGTTCCGTGTTTGGTCTCATCTGACCAGAGCACCTTATTCCACGTGTTTGCCATGTAAATGTGGAAAGTCTTAAGAGGTGTGAATACTTTCACAGTCACCAAGCCAAGAGATCCTTCATGATTACTGTCCAGCTATGGAGCCCCGTGCTAATTTGTTTTGACTTAGACGATTGGGGGTATTGTGGCTTCGATGCGTTACTGCGGGTCACCCAAATCAATGAAAGAGGCAAAAGAGGGAGGCTGGAAAGCCTCTTCAAAATATGAACTCACAAAAGAAAGAGCGGTACTGCCATCTGCATCATTGTATCGCAGTGCATCAGAAAGAAGCTGAGTAAAATCTTTCTCTCCCTTTATAGCTTTGAGTCTCCCTCCATCTATTCGTCCCTCCTGTCCTGCACTCCCCCATCTCTCCCTTTATGTCCCTCTGTCCTCTCGTACAACCGCTCGCTCTCTGCACATGGGCTCAGACAGACATTTCCATTCACGTCCTGCCACGCTGCCTGGCTACTCCAACAAATGGGAGCATGCAGCTCGCATGCACACACTCAAAGCGGCCCTTTGAATATTCAAGTGCTAACAGTTGTATTCATTGATATTTAAAATGCAGTGGATCAGCGAAAGCCCTCAACTCATGGTACGTTTGACTAAATCTAAAGAAAGGGATTTTAGGGACAAGGATCAAGACATTTTTTTTCTTTCTTTTTTTTTTTTTGGTGCTGCAGCTTCAAGTCTAGAGCGGGAATGTCAGATCGGCATGTGTTTGCATCTTTTTGTCCTCTCAAAGAATGAAAGCGTGTGCCTCGTCGATCTTCCCTGTGACCTACTGATAACAGTTTACAATGCACTCCAATTTTTGTCACTGTCAAAATCCTCCTGATCATCCCCTTCATATTAGCGATCATTAAAAGTTCCAAATGGTCGTCCACAACCGAGAGACAGCCTTTGATCGCAAAAGAGAGATGCTGATGGCAGGATTTGATTCGGGCGGGGAGAAAGGAAATCTGTCTTTGGCATCTCCCAGAACAGCTTCTCTTAATTGTGTATCCTCATCACCACAGAGATAAAAAAAAAATGAGCTGAAGAGGCGGGAATAGAGTAGTTTGTCTCTATCCCCTCAGCCAAGAGGAAAGATATCTGAAACATGTTGCACATTAACGGCGGGGTGATTGCATTCTTTAGAAAATTCTCTAATCTCATGGATGAGAAGAGAGGGAGTGAGAAAAGCTAAAGTGATTGAAGGGGAGAGCAGGCGCAGCAGCGTGAGAAATAATCTTTTTTTTTTTTTTGTTATTGTTTTTCCATAAACGAGTGAGGAACTTGGTGTTGGTGTATGAACACACATCACGACTGCACCTCGGCGTGAGCAGCCATGGCCAAAGTTCAATTTGACGCTTCCTTCACAAAATGAGAACAATTAAGAAGGTGGTTTTAATTTGTGCTGTGCGCAGGCCAAAGTGTTGCTGAGGGCACTTCTCTCCCGGTCCAGTGAGGAGGGCCCCTCAGCAGAGGATGAGAGTGACTCTTCGTCTTTGTGCAATAATTCATCTGCCTTGGCGGACGGAGATGTGAAGCCCTCCCGATCGGTACGCACGCAACGTAGCCAAGGTAACTGTAGATGTTTACATTGCGCACCACACTTACAACAATACCGCTAATACTGCTGTATGCAAAATGTGGATTAAGGCTGCACAGTATATCTGTGCAATATCTGCGTCTGTACTATATATATCACAAAGGACTACTTAGAGTACAGTAGGTGTTGGCTAATCTTTTCCAAGTGTTATGAAGTTGCATTTTATATGCTAATGTAATATTTAGCCAGTTGAGCACAGTCTCAAAGCAGCAGATGTTCCATCTGGGCACAAACGACAATGCCCAAAATGCTAAAGGTCTCAGAGTGACAAAAGCACAGATGAAACAGAAAGGAAAGAATAAAATATGCATATATGACAACTCTTATCGGCGCCCCAATAATTGCCAACATTATTGTGATCGCAAGATTTTCTAATATCGTGCACCTCTAATGTGAATAGACTTTATAAAAGGACATTTACTGTTTTCATTTATAGCATGTAACCAGATCTATAACTTGCACCAATCTGACTGAATTCTGATCTTTTGGTGACTTTGGCGGTTAGTCTTTTCCACCTATTTCTCTTGAGGAACTATAATATATACAAATATATTAAAAGAACATTCAAGATGCTTTTTCCAGCCTTCCTGCAGGGAGTGATCATCAGTTATTGATATGACAAGGTAATGTTAAGGTAACATCACACTTAACATTGTCTTATTATATTTTGTTTTTGTTATAGAAGTGGAAAAGCTGATGATATAAAGGTAAAAAATAGACCCAAGTGTTTTTGGCAATACGTGTCACTGTAAACAGTCAAAAACAAATGTTGCACATTGTCAAAAAGACTACTTCAGTGCAATAATTACATAAATTAGTGCAATTGTACTGCTAAACATCACACAGTAAATACACAATTATATTTTCAAAAATATTGATGCTCACTGTGGAAAGATTTAAACCAAACAGCAAAAGGAACAACTTCAACCTGCAAAGATCATCCCTCATCATTATTGCAATAAATTCTAATTTAAATCCTATTTATTTTATTAAATCACAATAGACCCCTTGCATCTGACGTCACAGTCACGTGATCGGGGGTGCGCGCCTCCATCTTGGTGGGCAGGCTAGCCTGACAGCCCGTCTACTACATGACAAAACGGGTGATTTAGAGCGTACTTTTAGTTAGTTTATTTTTGGAATCTAAGCAATGCCTACGACTTGTTGTGCTCCCGGTTGCACAAAGAGGCATTCCAAATCGTTGGATGTACGTTTCTGTCGTTTACCGAAGGAGAAAGGACGAAGAAAGAAATGGATATTTTCAATGAAAAGAGCGCAGGCAGACACTCACAATGGACTGGAGAGGGGGGGGGGGCGCATCATACTACGAGAGAATTTGCAGTCTACACTTCATCTCCGGTAAATACAACTTAATTCTGCTCTATTCATTGTTCTACTTAAATAGCGGCGGAGGGGAGGTAGCTATCCCTACACGGCCCGGAGAAGCCGCTGTTGCTGCTATAGCAGCCGCCGCTGTCTGGAGCAGAAGCCTGCTCCAGACAGCGGCGCTACACGGGCCGCTTCTCCGGCCCGTGTAGCGCCGCTGTCTGCTGCTTCAGACAGCGGCGCTACGGCGGCTGCTATAGCGATCGTTACACGGGCCGGAGAGCCGCTGCTGTCTGAAGCAGCAGACAGCGGCGGCTCTCCGGCCCGCTACACGGGCCGGAGAGCCGCTGTTGCTGCACCCGCTTCCTGCTGCTTCAGACAGCGGCGGCTCTCCGGTCAGTGTAACGATCGCTATAGCAGCCGCCGTAGCCGCCGCTGTCTCCGCCGCCGGAGAGCCGCCGCTGTCTGCTGCTTCAGACAGCGGCGGCTCTCCGGCGGAGGCAGCAGCCGCGGCGGCTCTCCGGCGGCGGAGGCAGCAGCCGCGGCGGCGGAGGCGGCTCTCCGGCCCGTGTAGAGCCGCAGCTGTCTGCTGCCTCCGCCGCTGTCTGGAGCAGCACCCGCTTCCTGCTGCTCCAGACAGCGGCGGCTCTTCGGTCAGTGTAACGATCGCCACCTCCCCTCCGCCCGTTCACGGGAGCTAGTATGTCTGTGTTTACGCTGCAATGTCGCCGACACCCCCACCCATTTTAACAAGACAAAAACACCTAAATAATCCGTAGTGGGTGGTGGTTTTTTAACCTACCGGGCGGGTCTTCCTCTCTGCTTTGTGCTGTTACACAAACATGTCTGAACATCCATCCATCCATTTTCTGACCCGCTTAATCCCTCATGGCGTCGCGGGCGTTGATGGAGCCTTTTTCCTGATATAAAATAATTGCAGCCGTCCAGTGGTTTCAGGGGCTTTCGTGCTCTCTTGTCCTACTGCCCTGCGTGTTTATAAAGCAGCTGTGTCGCCATACGAAACCCTTGGCAGCATTTCACAGACTCGCTCCGTCCCTTCAGGCTTTTGCTGTGTGGATCTGGCAATCTGATACCATCAACCATCAACTTACTCTTAAAACGATCTTGTGATACGTTATCTAAAGAAGAAAAATACCTGGAGAACTCGTCATTTTGTCAAATGGCGTGCCAACCAATATGGCCGCCACGCAAGGGATTCTGGGTAACGGAGTCACGTGGTTGCAAGGGGTCTATTACAACATACCATGCAACCCTTACCCATACTTAGTTTTACTGGCTTAAAATGTGGTTAGCTTGTGACAGAATTGATTTTACAAGTGACTTCATCTTCTTATACTAACGATTAGCAGTGTTAGCTTGGCTAGCTTTAATTAATAAATATGTAAGTAATATCGTCTTTACTGTCAAACATACATTACAATGAAATTTGCTTTCTGCATCTTAACCCATCCCCTTGGGGAGCAGTGGGCTGCCATGTGCGGCGCCCGGGGAGCAATCGGGGGTTAAGGGTCTTGCTCAGGGACCCAGAGTGCCGGCACTCTAAGAAACAGTAGTCTCTGTGTAAAGTAGATCTTACATTCACTTTAGATCTTACATTCGCTTGAAGATCTTGAAAGGCTACAAACATTCCCATTTCCAAGTTGTTCCATGACAGATTGAGATTGAAAGCTTAAAAAGCTCCAACAGAGGAATGTTGCTGTGCTTCAGTCAGCCTTCCTGTAATCTGCTGAAAGTCTTACTCTCGCTCGCTGACTTGCAGCCTCAATCAACCTTTTCTGAATCCAGCATTTTCAAAATTCAGTAATTTCTGTGACAAATTGAAGTTAAAAGCTTTAACAAAATAAATAAAGCAATGTCATACTTTCTTTGGCTTCTAGTTATCTGCTTAAAGTCTAGCTTTCTCTTGCTTTCTCACAGCCTTGGTAAACTTAACAATGTTAGAGAGTAAGACAATGTTAGGGGAAAAAAGGATTTGCTTTTCTAGTTTCCGACCAGGCAGCCTGGTCAGGGCAAAACAAGCTGGAAATCAGGTTCCACAGACAATTTCTCTGTTCATCTTTATAACAAATACATTTAGATCACTGCCCTTTTACTTTTATTTTGCTAGTATATTCTGCAGAAAAATGTGTATGTTCTTTTATGGAAAGAAATGTGTAAGTACAACATGGTATGTACTTTTGCTAGTTTTTGCACATTCTTTCATTCAGCCATACACCTTACTACCCCCCCCCCCCCCCACCACCACCACCACTCCCCCTTCCAATTTCTGTCCAAGACTCACTTCCTCCCTGGCGTCGCTTCTCAGTGTGTGCTTTTCTTTCTTACAGAACTACAAAGCACTGAAGAGGACAGCCAGGACGAAAGCCCGGTGGAAAGTGGTCCTATTAGAGGTAAAAAGGCATTGCTGGTGCCTCAGCATTCACACTGTCCTTATGTTGTCGTTTGTTTTTCTTCCTACTGCAGTGAATAATGGGCTCCTTTACACAATGGCTGAGGCAGGATGATCAAGGTGAATCCAGGGTCAAAGTCCCACCTGAAGAGCCATGCCAGTTCTCTCTAATTATCTCCGAGAAAACACTAGCCGTGTTTCCAGCCATGTCCGAAGAATTCTGGCAGGACTCATAATTCGCTGGCCCGGCATAATGCGACCGCTTTAATTGTCAGGGCGCCAGGGTAGGCAGCGCAAAAGATCTGTCATCGGTTCTCATTATCTTCTAAACAATGCTCCGGCAGGGCTGGACTTGAAAAAGTACTAGATGTGACGGCATCCTGGAAGCAGTTGGTGTGCCCATCCCTCAGCTCACCTCTGAAATGTAAAGCCGATCCAGCATTACCCGCGGCTGTCGGATTTCCTACTGGGTTTTTCATGTGTCTGCATCCCTAAGGTGCACAGCCTGCAAAATGAGTCCAGTTTCTAATCGCTGCACTTAATCAAAAGAGCTATAACCAGCTAAAAAAAAAAAAGTGACTAAAGATTTTGTAAGGAAAATATTTAACTGTGCTGAGCAACATCAGTGTCACAATCAAATACCATGACCTTGGAACTGAGAGTAATTGCCAGGAGATGTGTGCCTTTAACCTTATGTAAAAGCAGTGGCTTTACAAAGGGCTCTGGGAGATTGCCATGCTAAGTCAACACCTAATGCTTTTAGCAAAGAAAAACCTTTACCAGCAACTAGTTAAAAAAGTTGGATTGGGTCACAGGAGATCGCAATATTATTTTCTTGATTTCAGACCTAGACAACATCATTTTAATCTAAATGGCTTTCTTCTGTGTAATCGACTCATATAAACAGTGTTTAGAAAAAAGTATTCACATCTCTTAAAGGTGCATGGCGCAAGTTTTGAAGTTAAATATTATTTATTTTCTTTCCCATACATGCCCTTATAATTGCCCAATGTGTAAAATGTGTTATCCTCGATGGATTAGCGAGAGAACGCGGGCTAACTTCAATATTTATGACTTTCTTACCTCAGAAGACATTACGCCTCTAAACAAAAGACCTGTGCAGTCACAGCGGCAGATGTTTTCTTCTTCTCCCATGCACGCGCACAACACTGGTGTCATTTCAACTTATTCCCAGAGGGGGCAGACTTGTGCAAAAACTCTGGAACTTGCGCTATGCTCCTTTAAACTTTCTCACATTTCATGATGTTAGAACCTCAAACTTAAATTTTTACTAGAATTTAATGTTATAAACCAACACAATGTTCTACATAATTGTATAGTAAAATTAAAGGGTGCATTTCTCAAATGACATCACATTTGTCCGAAGACAGCCCGGTTTCCCGGCTGGTCGAACAGGAAGAGTGAAAATTACAACGGCAACAACCGCATCACTAATAATTTTGTAAGATGAGGAAGTCCCAGGAGCTTCATTTCAACCTGCTTCAAGCGAGAAACCTAGCGAAGAACAGCTTAAATGAAATGTAGAGTGCTCAAAATGAGCGGAAAGAAAGCAGTGTTAGTAGAAAGGTAGGAAAGGCTGTCCTCTCCTCTGTCACAACAGACCAAACTCGAACAAGAAAACCGCAGGATCCGCGTAGAATTACAGCTAATACTAAGGAAAATATATATGTATTATTACAGGCCTATGTTTTAATTTATTAAAGAGCTCATTGCAGAAAATAGGCTTAAAAACACTCAGTCATCCTGCTGTAATCAGACACTCAGATTCCGTCTCAGCTTCACACACACTTCTGCAGACACACACAAACAAGATTACTGTGAGAGAAACATCGACTTGATCCATGAAAAGAAGTGAAAGACCAGCAAGGAAACCACCTCACGCCGCTCCTAATCATCACAAATGGACGTGTTTAGCTGGTATTTATACACACCAGGACTTTTACTGCTCGTAAAGTAGTTGACGCGGGGGAGGGGGTTGAGCCCCACTCTCTTGTTATGGGGCATGATAACCAGAAAAAGGGGTTTTGTTGGAAAAAAGTGCAGCCCGGAAAAGCGACTACACATTCAGAAATAACCCCAAGAAACGGCAACCACCGACTAATAAAAGTTGCAAGTGACTTTAGAAAAAAACAAGCCCAAAGTCGCTGATAATAAGCAGACTAAATGCAACAATGAAGCTCACATAAACACCCTTCATGGATTGTATGAAGTTTTAAAGCCGCTGAGAAAAAGCCAAATAAACGTTGCCTACCTGCCCCCATGCTGCGGTCGCTGGTTTCAGGTCTGGACATTCAAGTGTTGGCTCCTTACGACCGAGAAAATGTAGAGACCACATTTATTTATTTGGTCAAATTACAAAGTAAAGTCCTCCCGGTTACAAGCTTGTATCCAACACTGACATTCATCTGCAATCCTTCACGGTTTTGGAAAACCAATGGAGAAAAAAACTCCCTTCATGTGTTCACGGTCACCATATTGCTAGTCACTCCAGCAGATACCAACGCAGCAGCAGTGTTTTGTTGTTGCCATAATATGTCTGTCGAGGCGATATTCAGGACGGATCTGTTCACTTTTTGACTCAAACAAGTAAACTATTCAAGCGTTACCGCTCTGCTTGTGCGACCGCAACGCATGCGTCTATGTTTAGTAATTTGACGTCATTTGAGGAATGCCCTAATGATACATGGTTTTCACAATTTGATACAAACTGAAATTTGAAGGCGTGGCCTGCATAGCATGATGCTGCTACGGCCGAGTCATTTTGGCCTGATTTGCCTATAGCATCGTCTTCCATGTTAATGCTGTGTCCAGCTTGGTGAAGGGAGTGAGTAACTGTTTTAAATTGTAAACAGCATGAATTTACAACGAGCTTTTCTAGTGATACTGTAGACACAAAGTCCTTTTACAGTACTAGTCTCAATCATGCAGTCGCAACACACTTATATACATAGATATGCAGATTGGTGGGTAACTTTAGATTTAATCGACATGTGACAGGGGAGGCTGGGATCACAACTATGCTCTATTCTTTCTTTAAAATTTAAAATACATTCAAGTTGGTGACAAACGTGCAAAAATCCACCACCAATTCTTCCCCCTAAAGAATGCCAAGATACTGTGTTTTACCGACTGGTATCTCTAGGAAACAGTTGTCGCTTTAGTTTGGTTGAATCAGCTGCTCGGCTTTCTGTTCAGCAACGAGCCCAAGTACAAAACTCAGCTACTGGAGCGTGTCGCCTCATCACACATGCTGAGACCTCTGGAAGTTGGACGCCAGAGTTTTGGGTAAATATTTGACCATGACTTTGTGTGTGTTTGTGTCTGTGTGTATGCCCCCCCGAGCAGAGACAAAAGCATATCAGTTGCTTAAGCAGTCAGCCATGCAGAAAAGACCGCTGAGTTCTGAAGAGGAGGAGGAGGAAAGCAGCTTGTCAGGTGAGCGACTGGAACTTGATAGCTTCTGTTTACTTCTTGTGCACATTAAGGGAGTCCGAGACTAGTTTTGAGCTTCTTCATGAGTGTGGATGGTAAATTAGCCTGTGATGAGATCAATCAAGAATCAAATGGTTTTATCTGGGGCTGTTTGCTCTTTTAAGGAATAAATCACGGCCATGAAGAGGACCTGGGGAGGGCCAAACGCTCCTCACATCAAGACCCTTACCCTCGGTAAGAACATTGTTGTTATTCAACGGGCCACAGGAAATGGGCCACCAGACACCAAAGTGGTTGATGTACATTTGCATGGCGGCTCTCATAATTCCCTGTTCATTTCCATAAGATCAAGGGGGCGCCACCCATTAACTCGCTTACAAAGACAAAAGGCCCCTAAAGCCCCTCTTACTCACTGTTAGCGGGGTTCAACCAGGTTTTCAGGATTCAAAAGCAAATCAGCCGCCACAAAAAAATAAATTGGAGCCATAATACTACTGTTTCCAGGCTTGTTGTGAGAATGCAAACAGATCATGTCAAGAAGAGAATCACCAAAAACTGTTTCAGAAGAAGGGGACTCGAGAGTCGATAAGGACAAATGTCCTCTCATCTGTCACCCTCCAAACATTATTTACCGTCTAATGATAACTAGCTCGGCGGAAGCTGACACCGTCTCTGTTACATTTGAATATCAACACAACTTCATCAAATCTGCAATCGCTTTTTAGGTCCTCAGAGCGCCTCTTCACCGCAGACCCATTTGGGCTTTAGTAATGGCTGGGTAAACGTTATGAGGAATAATCTTCTCTGATTTCATGTGATTACTGGGCAACACGCTGACACGAGGGCTGAAGTCTGTATCTCCCTGGCAAACAGGCGCTCCGGTCTGCCTATTAGTCCATGGAAGGGCCTAATGGCCTGGCTCTATTGTGGTCCTCCTCACTCCTGCCCCTGCCAGCGCCACTGACCAACGTATTTAATAAACATGAGCCAATTTTGGGCAAAAGAAAAAGACCCTCTCAGGTGGTGTCTGTCTCCCTGTCAGGGATGTGCATGTGGAATCCACAAAGTGCGTGATTAAACAAAATTTGCGGGGGGTGCGAAATGTAGACGTCCTGAACGCAATGATGAAACACAAGGTGTATGTGACAAGAGAATAGGACAAATCGGTAGTTAGGCATGCCTGATGCTGTAATCTCCTCTCAGTTGGGAAAGAGACATCCTAATCTCCTCTTTGTCGTGGCACAGATATCTCTAATTTTTCCACTGTGCTCTGATTTACGCATTCCCCTTACCGCAGCTACTTTTGCAGTTTATTGCTCCCACAAGTGGTCTGGAAGCCTCGCACTTCAGCAGAAGCACAACACTGCAGCGTTCCTCCTTCCCTCCGTTTTTCTTGCCCCTTCTTTATCCCTCTTTGCCTTTTCCTCTCTGTCATCCCGTATTTTCCTCTCCCTCCTCTCCATCCCGCTTGTTAATTATTTGCTTTATTTTGTCAGTGAGCTGATGAGTGACTTCAAAAGGAGGACGGAGCTGGACTCTGAAAAATACAAAAATGGCTCTGTCTCTGTTGTCTTAGACAATAATTATGATTTGCCTGTTAAGCCTGGGACTACAGCAGAGGGATTGTAGTTTAAAGCAGAGGCTTTGGTACAAAAATGCATTTATAGCCCTTTGTGAAGCTCCTCATTATGTGTGGGCTCGATTCATTAAGTAATTGGTTTGCAGTTGTTTACATGAGTATTAAGGCCTTCTATTCAGGGCCTTTGAGAGATACATTGTGCAAATGTTGCATGTTATGAATGCAGAATGAGAGGCGGGGGGCCAGTGCTATTGGCCAAACACTGCTCCCGGCTGAAAAGCGAGAGAAAAGCTCTGGGTGCTGCTTTGCATAGTAATGACTCGGCCTTAATAAGCTTTACAGATTAAATACATGCAGTCTATACAAGATGCAAGGAGATACTCTTAACACATTTATATGTGCTCATTTCTCTATTATGGAGTTGGAGAGATTTGGAGTCTTTCATATTCTTTTTTTTTTTTCCCCCTCGTCTTTGCTCTCTCTCCCACACAGCGTTTTTCAGCCTGATACTTTTATGGACTGTTCTGTTTATTGTGTTATAACTTGCAGGGAAGCGACTGATCTGCAACATTTATTGCAGATTTTTTTCCCCCCATTGTAAATCTTTTGCAGTCAAATCACTTTGTGGTTGAGTGGGGTTGAAAAGAATAATGCACGAAGGAGTGAGTCTTAATAAGCAGCTGCACTCCATGTAAAGACCACTTGTTCGCCTTTGTATGCGAGTGCATGCCGCTGCTTCCTCTCGGGCAAAGAATAATCTTGCCTTTCTCTTCTGCAGGCGTTCGTCGATGCCACTCCCTTCTTATTTCTCAGTTCAGGTTTTTAACTTACCATTTTAACCCACCCACCCTTTTCCACCCCACAAAAAATAAAATCCTCAACACACGTGCAGAGACGGACAAAACAAAACGGCGCAGCTGCAGAGGGGATAATAAGTGCCGTGCCTAGAGCCTGCTTGACAAAAACCTTGACTCAACCATTAGTGGTTTACGGCTTTGGTTTGGACAACAGGATGTGCTCAAGCATTCGACCTCAAATAACTATGTGTCAAAATCAGAAGCTCTATCTGTCTCCCTTTAGACCCCTCCCCTCTGCCTCCCATGAGGTGGGGACTGCGTGTGCGGCACTGACGATTCACCTAAAAGACAGATGGAGGGCTGGAGGGGACACGAGCAGAGCGAGGGGAGGGAAAAGGAGGAAATCTAAAAACGAGGACATGAGTGGGGATGGAGCGGTAGTGGTCTTTCTGTTATAAAATCCAGCAGTGAGCGAAGTTAAACAAAGAAGACAAAAGCAACGTGGCACATCAAGGGGATTATTTTTCTTCTCTGGATTTTTTCCTTGTCGGGTCGCACTTCATAGAAAAATAAAATAATACTAATCGTTGTCACATGAATCAGCGTAGGATTTCTCACTTTCAGCTCAGACAAAAAGAAATACCCCAATCCTAGACGTGTAACACTCATCTGGACAGACGACATCAGAATAGGGCAGGTTTTTTTTTTTTATTTCCTTTGATTAGCAGATCAGATACTGAAAAATTCCATTTTTATTTCATTTCCATTAAATGCATAGAAACTAAGACCTATAAGCATATCAAAGTACACAGTGGTGTACTTTAAAAAAAATGAATATCAAGTAGATATTTGGATATATTAATAGGGCATAATCTTGTAAAACATTAATTTTCTGTTAGCGTCATAACAACTGTCGCAGTCAAAAAAAAAAAAAAAAAAAACTGCACCTCATGTTTCAGGATTGGTCAAAATTGAAATTGGCAGGTCAGACCTCAAAGAAAGTTGCTATTGGTCAAGCCCGATCGGCGCGTCGCTTCCCAGCCATTGCTTCCTGAAATAACAGAGAGGCAGCATTTAGAAAGCCTGACCAGTGGAGGTCACTGTCCTACACCTGCTTTTTATTTTTATATCTTTTAAGATTAGAAAAAAAATAATGTTATTTGTGACACATTTCCTGCTTGAATATTTCTGAATATTTATATTTTGCATTCTGCAGTGCAGTTTATTTGTGATATCATATACAGCCCAAAAAAAAAAAGCCCAAAGAGCATAACACATAACATTTGAATAATATGTGTTGGTGTAATAAAGTGATGGAGTGTGGCTGCAGAAACAGCCAGTAAATTTATGCCCCCCCCCCCTTCCAACCCTCGCCACATCTGTGCTCTAAAGCAAAAGAAACACCATGAATGCTCTGCCCTTCATCCCGCCTTTGCACCGACAGTCTCCACTAGACCGCCACCAGTCAGTGGAAGAGCGTGTTTTGTTGAGATCAGTGGCCCAAATACCTCTCGTTTTGAGCTGCAGTACTTGCTCGCTGCCAGCAGAGAGCACTCACACGTTGGAGAGCACCCACTCATGCTGCACTCACAGGCCCCCTCTCACTGTTTGCCCCCACTGAGGGGCTACATCCTGCTACCATTCAGGCCCGTTAGAGCACGACTAAACGGAGCCTAAACAATGTTTTTGCAGGGTCATAGCTGGGATGGGAGTAGGAGTTGATGGGAATGATGAGGTGATGGGTCTCCCTTTACCTTTAGACAAGCAGAGCCGAGCAAAAGTGCTATTGTGCTATTAGCATTTGTGCGTGGGTGGCAGGGGCTTTAGAAAAAAAAAAAAAAAAAAAACTAGGATAAATAAAAGCAGGTTGTAGTTGTCAGCAAGGCAGTGCTAAATGCTTGGTAAGCATTATTTCCCCTGGCAGTCTTACTATTTCCTAATGAGACTTCTGAGTAAAAGGAGAAGTGCGTCTTTTGTGACTTTGGACACTAGTCTTGCATCTTAGGAATTTGCTTGAATTGTGTTTTAAGATTTTATTGTTTTTTTGTTTTTTTTTATTTGAAGAGAAATTTTAACTCACCTCAGAAACAGGCAGCCTTTGCATTTATAACCTCCTATTATATGTGCATTAGTCTGAATCCTGCAGCAGTAATTTGTTATTTTTATCATGATAACAATTGAGGATTTTCTGACATGTCATGTCATGCTGCTCTTTAGACTAGATAAAGTGAAAATTGGTCAAATTAAAAAATAAAAGTTAAAAAATATATCAAAATGCTTTTCGTATTTGTAAGTAACTGCACTATTCTTAAATCAGCATTACTTTTTTCAGTAACATTTCTCATGCATAAAGTAGAACTGTTTTTGTTATTGATATTCTATATTTTAACTATATATCAGTACATTTGTGACCTGAAATATATTTATACAACTTGACAACGATCACTGAATTGATTTGATCATAAATTCATGATGTTAGGATTTAAGAACTTTTATTCTGTTATAGCTCTTTAATGACTATCATGTATATAGATAGCCTGGCTAATTAACAATCTGATATCAGCTTGTTACACTTGTGCTACTCTATGAAGGACAGAACAGAAAATATGTAGAATATTCTACTGCTACTACCACTAAATTTATGAGGTGTTCATTAAATATCAGAGCTTAACTCTGCCTCTTATAAACAATAAATAAATGTCATAAATAACTGTTCTAAATGCACTGATAAATATGTAATTTTATAAGCAGTGTGAACAATTGTTGTTTATCTTTTTTTAATTCAAAGCAGATTAGGTCATGAATGTTTTTTTTTAATTGTTGTGTAAATTACATTTTAACTCAAGGTTAGCTTACTTCAAGACTCTCACCCAAAGAAGAATATGTGGCATTCAGAAAAAAACAACCTAGCACATGATTCTGACGTGGTTGTATTTATTCCAGATTGTTTCTTTACATGACAGACCTGCAGTATTGGCAACAAAACAAAATATTTTTTTCTTCAGCATTCCATTTGAGTTATTTTGTGCGTGCTTAGAACCTCATCACTCTATTTACCTTTTGTTCTAATGATAAAGAAAGTGTCAATGCCAAAGAAAAAAATAAAGCTCCAAATTTGTCTTACTACACAGAGATAAAATAAGAGATAAGATGTTTTTATTTGTCATTATACATACAAGGTACATAAAACGAAATTTAATAGATCAGATAGGGTGTTAGCCTGAGCTGCTGCGACTGAGCACACCGCCACTAAACTCCACACCGAAAGGACCACTGCCGAGCCCAGGACTCAAACCCGGGACCTTCTTGCTGTGAAGCATGAGTGCCAAGCACTAGATCGCCCGTGCCACCAACACTGTAGCATACACAGTTTGAGCCCCACATAGACCAGAATGCCATAGATTTTCTGGAGGTATAAAACAATGCCATGTATACCTCAGTGTGTGCTACTGCTACTAATATCGACGCCACTGCCACAGCAGTGACCCAATAATGACATCCAGTCCTGATGGAGTTACATTCTGAATTCCACACACTTGGTCCCAATGCACATGCACTATTCAGAAACAAGAACAAAGATGCAACTGAGCTATATTTGCCACAAATCCTCATCAGACTCGTGTAAAGTTTTTTTTTTTTTTTTTTTTTTTATAAACGCCTGCAACATGGCAAGATGGCGAACAGTGCGACAGGCAGAAGCTTAAGATTTTGGTTTCCCAAGCTTTCTGTCAAAACCAAGCGTTGACAGTTTATACATTGCTTCCTGCAAGTTTGCTAATTATCTATTCCTGCATTTATTTTTTCTTTTCTAAAAAGAGCTTCAATATACGTCACTGATTTATTAACCATCCACCTGTCAGGAGATGCTATTACCATATGAACATACAGGTTATATTGTGATGATTATTTTGGCTCCGGGGTATATTGTTCCTAATGCAAAATAAATCTGCTTCCAGTTTGGAAAGGGAGGCTCATCTTTTTCCTCTCCTTCTCTCTCGAGTGTGGCAAAGCTGCAATGTATAGTTTTAAACAGGAGCTACTGGAACAGAGCCAAGGTAATTTGCTCCTCGTGCTTGTGCAGTCACATGTGCCAAGATTTAGCTGAGGAGATGAGGGTGATCGAGAGGATGACAATCAAAGAGGTCATGGGTTTGTAGTGAAGCAGATGGAAAAAAATCGTAACCCAGCTGCTTTTTTCGTGGGGCAAAACACCACATTATTTATTACTTCTTCCAAGAAAAGCGTCAAGACGTCCGAAACGGATGACCTAATAGCCACGTGGACGTGTATGCTAACCTGAGAGATGATGGGGCTATACTGTGGGGTTTTGAACAGTCTCTGTCATGATGTAAATTAAAGAGGACGCCTTTAAAAGAGGAGGGGGGGATCTTATTGCATATGCATCGAGGCAGATCAAAGCCTTTGCGGAGGTCACGCATTTACATAGCGATATCACCGGAGCTATGGGAACCTGGCAACCCGGTCTGTGGGCTATTTTTTGAATAAAGAGGGTCTTATGGAAGTCTTTTGGCGTCAACGAACTTCTTCCCAGTTCATTGTCTGAGTGTAGCTAAACCTAATTCACTTTCGTGTTGCAGGGTTTTATTATCATTTTTATGTTTCTAATTGATTTGTGTCTCTTTATTCTTAAAGATTCACAGTGATATTGCATCATTTTCTATGTAGTGTATAAACTTGTAGCAGTGCAGGTTTTAATTTACTTTTTTTTGTTTTCTGTGCCCATTTCCAGTGTGAAAAAGTTCTTTAAAAAAAAAGCTAACACTTTTACAGCTCTACTAACTAACTCTGTATTTCCAGGGCAGGAAACTCAAGAGTTTATTCTGCTCTGCAAAAAAAAGGTGAGTGCAGACGCCTATGTCTAATGTAAAATATGATAATTACACCAAACAGACCACCATACAGAAATTTGCCTGTTAACATGGTGGAAATTATTGTAAAATTGAGGCTTCACAAAAACTTCCAACTGTTTGATTAAAATTGTCTGTGATTGCAGCTGTGCCTTTTGAGGGTGTGTAAAAAATAAAAGACCTTGAAGCCAAGTCTAGGTTACTGAAAGCTTCTTTTGAAGTTACGCACCCAGTTGATAAACAACTAAAATGACCTGTTTGAGGGATGATTCTACCTCTTCATTTTTTTAATATCATAAAACATTTTTATCATTTTACCACTGCTTACTTATAATAGCGGAGAACATTTTTGACTCTTGGGTAACAGCCAGGTAAAAATGAAGGTGTTTGTGTCATAACATCACAAAAAGAAGCTATCCAAGCTCTTGTCTTTGTGTAAAAGTGAAACAGCTTTTTATTATTTCTGTGATGTTACATAGGACCCCTTTAGTATTGTGTTCTCTAACTTTGGTGTATTTGAAAGAGATTTTTTTCTAATAATGTGTTTTTGTGTGATTTTTGTAAAGCTTTTTGGCAGGAATCTGATGACAGCAACTCCGAGATTGAGGCGGCTCTATGTCCTCCAACTTTCAACGCAAACAGCAATGGCACCGATGACTTTTATGATTGATGTTTCTGCAATATTATATCAGTGTAAAACATGAGGCCGATCGGCTCTTAGTAATTCACCCCCCTGACCATACTTTTATCGGTCTGCATTCTAAATCACATGCAAAGCATATTGTAAAAACAAATAATAAAGTTGACAGCTCTCACGCTGGATAAAGAATGTGAAGAGTTGTCCAACGCTCTGATGTTAACCCCGCTTCATTCTCTTTATCTGAACAACTCTCCCGGCTCATAATAACAGCTCGAAATAGATTAAACTGATCTTTTAAAGCGATTTGTTTGCACTGGGCTGAAAATCATGCATTTCGAATGCCGCAAGCTTCTCCGAGTGCTCTACTTGCAGCAAGCTGGAGTGTATTGATGTGAGTCACCTGTGAAACGACAAAGCACAATGGCCACTCTGCTCGCTCCGGCGTGACCCGTGAACCCGCTGAAGAGGCTCGTCTCTCGGGGCACAAAGTGTTGCAGCGCTGACAAACTCGGAACATTTAGAGACCCAAACAAATGCTTTAGACAGTTCCTTAGGGCTGGAGCAGATTTGTGACCTAAAAATATGTTTAAAATCTCTCTATTTTAGTGTTCTAATGACTCACAACTGGCTGAAATTATGCTGATATTGCAAAAAAAAAAAAAAAGAAAGTCTTCTGCAATTTAGAATTTTCACACACATTGAACATCCTGCGTCTATTATTAACTGTGTGGGAGGTTGCATTCCAAGGTTTACATTTATAGTTCATTATTTCTGCGGTGTAAATTTTCCAAGCTGAGATGTGGTAAAAGCCCCCTGGCACACCGTGTCAGTAGGATTCCATTAGTCAGCTTTTGGTGACTTTATATGCCTGAACCTTTCAAAGTAGGACTCCACATTCATTACCAATAATGGCTTCAGTCGGCCCTGACCCAGTACAGAAAAGGGACTGTGGCAGGGTAATTTACAGTTTGCTAAAAGGTTCCCCAACATAATATCCAGTTAAGGAGCATGTCAACAGATACTTGTGTGCGACTGATGGCTCATGGTGAAAGTGGAGTTATATTGTACTAATGTGTACTATCGGGAATATTTTTTATGAAGATCTTCTTTGAATCTGTGCCACTGAGACAGTTAGGATGATATTCACTCTTTTATTTTGGCGTCCACAACATTTTTATCTTGCGGTTAAAAATGGGATTTCTGACTCACGTTGTCATTGGGTGGAGCTCCTCCCTTGGCTTTATCAAAGCAGTTCATGTTTTTCCATTGACATTTTTAGCTACAGTGCTCAGAGGTTTACATACATGCAATGTTAGCATCAATACCATAAATTTGGTTTATTTATTTGAACTGTTATTTTACAGGATGGAGTAATGAAACATGATGTATTAGGGATTGCATCTTAAATCAATTAATAAAGATTAACTAATTAATTGCACATCTGTTAAGAAATGAATCGCTTCAAGTGAGCTTACAGCAAAGATCAATTCAACAAAAGTAGCTTTTATTTATATATATATATATATATATATATATATATATATATATATATATATATATATATATATATATATATATATGTATATGTATATATGTGTGTGTATATACATACACTACCGTTAAAAAGTTTGGGGTCACCCAAACAATTTTGTGTTTTCCATGAAAAGTCACACTTATTCACCACCATACGTTGTGAAATGAATAGAAAATAGAGTCAAGACATTGACAAAGTTAGAAATAATGATTTGTATTTGAAATAAGATTTTTTTTTACATCAAACTTTGCGTTCGTCAAAGAATCCTCCATTTGCAGCAATTACAGCATTGCAGACCTTTGACATTCTAGCTGTTAATTGAGGTAATCTGGAGAAATTGTACCCCACGCTTCCAGAAGCAGCTCCCACAAGTTGGATTGGTTGGATGGGCACTTCTAGCGTACCATACGGTCAAGCTGCTCCCACAACAGCTCAATGGGGTTCAGATCTGGTGACTGCGCTGGCCACTCCATTACCGATAGAATACCAGCTACCTGCTTCTGCTCTAAATAGTTCTTGCACAATTTGGAGGTGTGTTTAGGGTCATTGTCCTGTTCTAGGATGAAATTGGCTCCAATCAAGCGATGTCCACTGGGTATGGCATGGCGTTGCAAAATGGAGTAATAGCCTTCCTTATTCAGAATCCCTTTTACCCTGTATAAATCTTCCACCTTACCAGCACCAAAGCAACCCGAGACCATCACATTACCTCCACCATGCTTAACAGATGGCGTCAGGCATTCTTCCAGCATCTTTTCATTTGTTCTGCGTCTCACAAGCGTTCTTCTTTGTGATCCAAACACCTCAAACTTGGATTCATCCGTCCACAACACTTTTTTCCAGTCTTCCTCTGTCCGGTGTCTGTGTTATTTTGCCCAGCTTAATCTTTTTCTTTTATTGGCCAGTCACAGATATGGCTTTTTCTTTGCCACTCTGCCCTGAAGCCCAGAATCCCACAGCCGCCTCTTCACTGTAGAAGTTGACACTGGTGTTTTGCGGGTACCATTTAATGAAGATGCCAGTTGGGGACCTGTGAGGCGTCTGTTTCTCAAACTAGAGACTCTAATGTACTTATCTTCTTGCTCAGTTGTGCAACGCGGCCTACCACTTCTTTTTCTACTCTGGTTAAAGCCTGTTTGTGCTGTCCTCTGAAGGGAGTAGTACACGCCGTTGTAGGAAATCTTCAATTTCTTAGCAATTTCTCGCATGGTATAGCCTTCATTTCTAAGAACAAGAATAGACTGTCAGCTTTCAGATGAAAGTTCTCTTTTTCTGGCCATTTTGAGCGTTTAATTGACCCCACAAATGTGATGCTCCAGAAACTCAATCTGCTCAAAGGAACGTCAGTTTTGTAGCTTCTGTAACGAGCTAACCTGTTTTCAGATGTGTGAACATGATTGCACAAGGGTTTTCTAATCATCAATTTGCCTTCTGAGCCAATGAGCAAACACATTGTACCATTACAACACTGGAGTGATAGTTGCTGGAAATGGGCCTCTATACACCTATGTAGATATTGCACCAAAAACCAGACATTTGCAGCTAGAATAGTCATTTAGCACATTGGCAATGTATAGAGTGTATTTATTTAAAGTTAAGACTAGTTTAAAGTTATCTTCATTGAAAAGTACAGTGCTTTTCCTTAAAAAATAAGGACATTTCAATGTAACCCCAAACTTTTGAACGGTAGTGTATATATATATATATATATATATATATATATATATATATATATATATTTTTTTTTTTTTTTTTTTTTTTTTTTTTTTTTTTTTTCTGCCAACAGAAAAACTCAGCAGATTGCATTCGGTCATTGACTTGCAGCATTTGCGGCTGCAGGATAACCATGTAGCAACAGTGGATAGTCGCTAGTATTGTGCCATTGACTTTGCAACAATCCCTCATACTGAGCATACATGTAGCTACAGTGGAGAGGAAACTCCCCTTTAACAGGAAGAACCCTCTGGCAGAACCAGGCTGAGTGTCAACGGCCATCTGCCAAAACCGACTGGGGATTTGAGAAGACAGCATACACACAAAGAACACAGAGAAGCACTGAGTCAGGGGTACTTTCTGGGATAGTGTCATGACAGTAGTAACTCCTTTAGTGGCTTCATTTTGGAGATACACACAGTGTAATGGGGAATTTTAATTAATCAAGTGGAGATCATCGAGAATTTACTCAGCTTTTATTATCTTGGAAGATGATAACTGCACATAAGCACTTGCTAACATGTTCTCTGCCTTTCACACTCTGAGCAGGGTATTTATGACAAGCATTCGACCTGCAACCGCCCGCACAGTTTTAAACCATGGGAACATGCTGACCTTCTAAACTTCAGCATTCTGTCTCAGGAACATTCTTATTACAACAACAGGACCTTGCTTCTGAAACTAGTTACTCCTTGATAGCACAAGGCTGAGGAGCAAATTGTGCTCAAACAAAGGCAGTGAAGACTTCTACACAGGTGCATGAGCACATAGTGTCAGCTTTGTATAACAATTTCTCATAACAGCTAATCAGATGAGCTCTGAGACATTTTTCAAGACATGAGGATGGAAGAGAGTGCATGCATACAGTTAGTTGCAGTAAAAGCTCAGCTAATAGTTATGTCTTGAAGAGAAACAAGGTTTAACACTGAAAGACAGGATCACATATTTCATCTGCAGAAAGAGAACGTGAAGTTGTTAGCAGCAGTAGCCCAGCCAATGCCAACCTCCAGAATGGTGTCACAGAGGCACAAAAATTAAAAAGTTATAATAATAGCAAATAATGCAAAATTGGAGAGTAGTAGGAGAATGTAGCAGAGTGAGATAAAGTGGTCTTTTTTTCCTCCAACAGCTTAATCCTACAGCAGCATACCTACAGAGATGACACAGAGTAACCTATGCCACTCTTAACTATAAGCTTTTTCAAACAGGAAAGTTTTAAGCCTGGTCTTGAAAGTAGACAGGGTGTCTGCCTCACGGACTAAAACTGGGAGCCTGATAACTAAATTATTAATATCCCTCCCATTCTACTTTTAGAGACTCTAGAAATCACAAGTAGACCTGCTCTCTGAGAGCAAAGTGCTCTGTTTGGAACATATGGAGCAATCAGATCTCTGATATATGATGGAGCTTGATGATTCAGGGCTTTATATGTGAGAAGGAGAATGTTAAATTATTTTCTGGATTTAACATGAAGCCAATGAAGAGAAGCTAAAATAGGAGATATATAATCTGTTTTTTTTTTTTTCATCAGAACTCCTGCTCCAGAATTTTGAATTAGCTGGAGGATCTTAACATTTTGTGAACTTCCTGATAGTTAAAAATTACAATAATTCAGCCTTGAAGAAACAAATGCATGGACTAGTTTTCCACCGTCACTCCTGGACAGGATATTTCTAATTTTTGCAGTATTGTGGAAGTGAATGAAGGATATCCTAGAAACCTGTTGAATATGGGAGTTGATGTGCCTAAATCACTATTAATAAGATAAGTTGATGTTTGCCCGGTCAACAAGACAACATAAATCTGAATTGCCAATACATTTAGGCCTGAAGCTGTTTGATCGTGTAGTTATACCTGCTGTGTGATATGTAGGTGGTCAGAAAATGCTGGTATCACCTTAAAATTATTTTAGTATCATTTTACAAATTGAAATGCCAACATTAAATTTTACAGTTTATAGAGATTGAAAATCTTTCACTAAGCATTCCTTCTAAATAAATGTACAGATGCAGAATGTATTTAAATGTGACCGTTTGACTTCTTGTTTTGTTTATGTTGAGTTTAAGAATCAAGCCTTTGCTGCAAGAGAAGCAGGAAAAGTACAAACTGTTATTGGTCTCACATTAATAAACTGTAAAATGTACTTAGCAGGCCTAATGGACATGAAAGACAGAACGTGTGCTTTGTGAGAAGATGGCTGTATCAGGGATCTTTTAATCCTTAATCCTGCTGGTGAAATTTTGCCTGACAAAATGTTCAATTTGTTTGAATACAGCCATAATATACTGCAAGAGATTTTATGAGATCAACAGAAAGTAGTGCATAAACGTGAAGTGAAAAGATTTTTTTTATATGTATATATGAAAACATAAAACATGTGGCGTGCATATGTATTCTGGTCATTGAGCGATACTTTGTAGATCCACTTTTTGTTAAATTGACAGCTACAAATCGTTTAGGGTAGGTTTCTACCAGCTTCACAAATCTACACAGACATTTTGGTAAATTTTTCAGCAGCAGCACACTAGCAGTGCATGACGAGATGATCTAGCAGTGAGTGGGTGAGTGAGGCAGGTATATGAAGGCTGGGGAACAGGTGAGCAGAGTAGGAACTGATTAGTGGCAGCAGGTGGAACTGGTTTGGTCTGATGACTGGTGACTGAGCTAATTGGAGGGTTTATGTGGCTGAGAGGTGACAGAGCTGATTCTAGACAACTCCAGAAAAGTCCAAAACAAACAAACAAAAACCTAAATCATGAAACAATTCAGTTTTGTTCACGTCTGTCCACATCACTGTCTCCTACATTTGTTCTGTAACTAAATAGCCTGTGGCACACCTTTGCCTCTTTTCTTTCTACTCTTGCATTAAGACCAGATTTGTAGAGTGCACATCGTCGCCCTTTAAGCAGGTTCTCCCACCTGAGCCATGGATATCTGCAGCTCCTCTGAAGTTAACATTGACCTCTTGGGTGCTTCTCTAATTAATACTCTCCTTCCCAGGATTTTGGATTTAGGCAGATGATTGTGCTTCATTGGTTTGCAGTTATGCATACGTTCTCTTGTAATATAACAGAACAGTGCTCAGTGAAACATCTACTGCATGCATAACTTGGTGGTTAGTCACTTTGCATAAAGTTACATAGAGGTTTTTTTGGCTGTAAGTTGACAACATTTAAAAAGGTTCATGATGTTGAATACTTTCAAAAATCAAATCAGAACTCAGTTCTCACATTTAACAGTCGGATGTAAGTTCTTTGTTGTGAAATCAAACACTCAAGACGTTAAAAGAAAAAAGCTCAAAGTCATGCTGAACAAGGAAAGCAAAATAAAATTACTTCTTGAAGCTTCTTTTACTATAGGTCAGCTATCTTTCTCTACAGATTTCATTCAGAATTTTAAACCTTCGCAGGATGCTCCACAGAAGAGTAAATCACGACTGAAACTCGTTGTTTTTTTTTCAACTTCCAGTGTCCCTTTATAGTATCTGTCAATCAAAGTGGTTGAGCACAATATCATCTATCAGTCGCCTGTTGAGTAAATACATAATGCTCTCAGTAAATAGAGTGACTCACTTTCCATACAGAGAGAAGCTCTCCTGTTTATAACATAGGTCAAGGTCTGAGTTGATGTGGTTTCATCAGATGTACATGTCTACAGAAGCAGCCCTCTGCTTGTTTGACAATCAAGTAACATTTCAGAGTTGATTTAAAAGAACCAAACATCTAAAGCCTGCTACCAAACAGCAAACAGAAAATAGGAGGAAATGGAATTCCGATTCCAGTTTATTCAACCTCATTTTACCCACAACTGTACAGTGAAAAAAGAAGAAATACAGAGATATGTTGAGATGCTCAGTCTTCTGATTGCACTCGAGTCCATTATTCAAAATACAACATATCTTGTGGCTGCATTATGGTGAACTGTAGACGCAGAAATTGTCTCCTGTACTCCAGATCTCCATGTTTGATTGTTGAGCAGCGTTGCAAAATGGCTCTTCAGCGTGCGGCTTCCATTCTCCACACTACCCTACTCTTACTTTGCACTGAATAATCATTTAAAGCAAGGTCATTTTGATCTTCTGCCTCAATAGACCTCAATTAAATATTCATTCATTCTGATGCGGCCTCTTCTGCAGCTTCTTTCGTACGTGTGTTAAAGAGACAAAGGGCTTTTGCGTTTGATTATACAAGCCTGGGCTTTTTTAAAAAAGAGATCAGACACTATTAAATCTAGTTAAACAATTCTTTCTCCCCGATCAACTCTTTCTAGTAAAAATGTTTGCTTAAGCTATACTGATTTTTGTCCTTGAATGTTGAAAGAAAAGCAATTTATTCAATTTAGAAAGCTCATCAATGTCTTTTGTTTAATGTTTCTTTCTCTCAGTGCTAAATATTTTTCACCAGTTTAACGTTTGCGAAAGGTTTAAAATTGTCAATATTATGTGAAGGATCAAACCATATAATCATTTATAGAGCACAATGAATACAGCAATTCTCATAAAGATTTATATGACTTTTCTGCAGATCTGACTTTTTAGATACCGTATTACTGGATTTTTAGGGTTCCATTGCAAGTGTCTTAAATTGATATTCTGCTCCCAGGTTAATTTTAACAGCAAAGCTGCATGTTAATATTGGCTCAACTGCAGGTAAAACCAGATATTAACATGCACTGTTAAAAAAACAAATCTGTTTTTTCTCAGTTTGAAATTAAATCAAGCTAAAGCATTCTTGTTTTAGATTATGTAGGATTGCCTAAAACATTGTTGTGTATTAAACCCCAAAAATTATGAACAGAATTTTTTTTTAGAGAGAGAGAGAAAAGCAATATTCTTACAGTAAAATGAGTCCCCTACCTACATGGGCTGAAAGGCTGCTCAGCGATGAAGAAGCCATCACTCCAGAAGTTAGGAAATTCACTCTGGGACCTAAGTTTTTGGTGACATTTCCTATAATCTGATGAAACTATAATTCACATGTTTGACCACAATGGCCGCTGTTATATTTGGATAAAAAAGTGGGACACCTATAAGCCTGATAATATCATCCTGACGGTGAAGTACAGGGATGGTAGTATCATGTTGTGAGGGTATGTGTCCTCCAGGAGGGACTGGTGTAGTCCGGAGTAGATGGCATAATAAGGAAAGAACATTATGTGGAAATATTGCAGCAACATATCAAGATAACAAACTTCAGCAGTAAACTTCTGCAGTAACAGTGTTTTGGAGTGGAGAATTAACAAATAATTATATGTAATTATTCTGGAAGTTAACACATATAAATAAAGATATTCCATGCAACCCTCAAAATTTATTCCCAGAGATTATTAAAATTTTGTGAACTTGTAAAGGTACAAATAAACGCTTCCCACTGCTGACATTTTAATTTGTCATAGCAAAAGAGAAATAAAAACAGATTTACTTATGTAAAAGGACAATAAAAATTAACAATATTATGCTTGCAAGTGATTTTTTTATTTTTTTATTTCACCACAATGTGAACCTAAGTGCAAACTCCTCTGGGGAGGGCAATCGGTTTAGGAAAAAAATGCATGGGTATTCAAACTCGACAAAGAAAAAAAACTTTATCTGGTTGCGACGTATTATTTTTGTAGTACTTAGTGTGAATTTGACTTTGCTCTCCTCAGAGTAAAAACAGTTTCATGTGGAATGTGTTCTAGTATGTTAGCTAAACTGTCAAAATTAAGCACTCACAGGCACTAATAAAAATACTTTTTAGATGAGCCACATTACAGCTTTTGGTACATTCTTGTAAAGATGTAAAAAAAAGTCTTTGAACTGATATTTTATTTCAGTTGCATAATCTCACACTGTAAATGTACAAAAATCCAACCCTAAATTTGAGTTTATGTTTTCATTGAGATGGAAAAAAAAAATCATTTTAAGAAAGAAAGAAATCATTTAAGAAATGTTTTTTTACACCAGACAGTTTTTCCTCAGCATTCAGCAATCAACCTCTTTCCTCAGCCTTTGACTGAATAGCGCATAAGATGCAAAATCATTTTAGTAGTCTTATTTCTTTATGGAATTAATTTCTTTTATTGTATTTTACTTACTTTTTGTGATATATTTATTATGTTGTTTGATGAAATTGTAAAGCACTTTTATCAAGCCTTCATTTTTTTCATCCATCCATCCATCCATTTTCCAAACCGCTTATCCCTCATGGGGTCGCGGGGGTTGCTGGTGCCTATCTCCAGCTGTCAAATGGGCGAGAGGCGGGGTACACCCTGGACAGGTCTCATTTTTTTCATGTGCTTTATAAATACATTTGACATAAACTATAAAATAATTTTTATACCAGAGGGAAACAGGAAGTTATGGACTACTTATAAAGAAATATTGAATTTATTTATTTATTTAGTATAATTGCTTATGTAGTAAAAGATGCATTTATTTTAGGCTTTTTGCACACCTTTACGAAGGGTCCCAAAAAGTGTGGAGAATACTGTATATTTTCTTAGCACACATAGCTCAGCTTTGAAAGAGGTTTCTTTTATGTGTTGACCTACAATTTTGTCGTAAATGAATACTATTAGGTACCAAAGGCAATTAACAAAGTAAGCAATTTTAATAAAAAAATACAAATTTAGGGTATCAACCTATTATTAGGAATTGATACCCAAACAGCTCTGAGTCTCTGCTAGTTATTGTTTTATGAATACTTGCCTGGTGAGGCGTGCTATTATAGACCTGTCATGATTTAGGTTTTTGTTTGTTTATTTTGGACTTTCATGGACTTCAATCAGCCACTTTCCAATCAGCTCAGCCACCAGTCAATTAGCCCAGATCAACTTCACCTGCTGCCAGTAATGACTGTCAACTCTGGTCACCTGTTCACCTGCCTACATATACCTGCCTCACTGCCAGAATGTCTCATCTCACCTGAGCAAGTGTAGTAATGATGTGCCCTGCCTCTATCAGTTCCTATGTGCTCAGCCAGCTGGACTCTGATAAAAGTTGCCTCTGTCTGTGTGCTGCACAAGTCTGCCTGTTTCCCCATGAGTTCCAGCTGGTGGCTCTGCCGACTCTGGTGGTTACCCTGTCCCCATCGCCTGTTCTGGTCTGTCACTACCTGCATCTTCTGGTCTCCTGCTCATCCCTGCCTGCCTGAACCATCAGCCATTATTCATCTGTTAAGTCTGGTTCTGCTTGCCTGCCTCACCTACCACTACTCATCCCCTTCAACAAACCTTTTAAATCTTAACTCTCTGTTTGGTTTAATATTGGTTCACCGCCGTCATTCATTACAAGACCAATAGAACAAGAAGTCAAATTGGTCCGTTGCTTTTCTGTAAAAACAAATACTGCACATATGTACAAGATTAACACAACTTATCTCCAAAACACATTTAGAAACCAATACTTCCACTTCAAGTTAAAAGGCTTCAGTAGCAAACTATTTACCTAAATTAATAACATACAACTATACTACAAAGTAATAATTAAAAGAATAAGGAAAATTGATCAACTATAAAAAAGTAGGAAACAAAAGACTAAAACTGAAACCAATGACTTAAATTGATGCAGAGATATCACAATTTGGTGTGAATATTCATGTTTAGGATCCATGGTTTGTTGTAAGGAATTTGGAATTAATGTTGAATTAGCTTCAAAACTAATTAAGATTAATAGTTAGCATGTTTTCAAACAACCGGTTCACAATGCAAAGTAGAAGGTGTAATAAATAAATTAAATTAGTTTAATTCATGTTTTTAAAGAATCTATCTTTTTAATCAGAGATCAATAATCTTTTGAACAATTGATTCTTAAGGTTGTGTTAACTAGCCATCACACTGACTTGATTGAATGGAGAAGACTACCAATATGGCGGCACAAAAGGGATAATGGGTATGTCATAATTCAGGTGCTGCATCCCTCAAAGGTCCCGGTCTATGCGGGCCAGATTCTTCATCGGATACAAAAATGACAAAAAGATCAGCTTATGAATTGGGACGGTGTAGCCAGCAGTCTTCACCAGCTGTCTCGCCCTAACATCAGCGTTACTCTTTTTGCTTAGCAGCCGACACAGTGCGAAGCAGCTGTGAAGCCAAACACATGGAGCCCAAAAGTTAATCCTGCTGTCTTCACTGTAAACATCTGTACATGGTTCTTATTTTGGCCTTTACATATTCATTATGGCTTGCAATCACATTTTATTCTCATTCATTAATCAGCCAAATGTTCAGAGTAATTTTATGTTGGTATGGAAATATCTCTAGATAACATTCATTGATGAAAAATACTATGTGTAATTTATTGACAATACTTTTTACAACTTAAACACTATCTAACTTTCTGAGTCAACTTTAAATAGAGAACAATAATTATGAACTAACCAAACATTAACATTAGATGACTGAAATATTTCTGCTTTTAAACCATTGCACAAAGCCAGGGGGAGTTTGAAAGCAATGTGCCGGGATGCAGGCGTTCTCTCAGCACAGCCTTGATCGCCCTGTCAGCAGAAAACCGGTTGTGGTGCAGCAGCAGCGGAGCACTTCCAAACATTTTAAAATTAAGCGATATGTCAATACACCGACCAGATATTTTAGGTTTACATAGCTAACTTCTTGCCTAAAAACTCTTAAAGTTACTTTTGTGCCTCAGAAAGGGTGATACATCCAATGGGGTACCGCGCACGTGACGTCACCGTCTCAAGAGCAACGCCCCTTTTGCCGCTTAGGTAGGGCACACAGGAGAGAACGCACGGATAACCCAGCTATTACAAGCGCAACAGAACCAGCGATATGACCGACTTTACAGCCATTAAACTTTCCCAAGACGATGTCCCAGGCACACGGTTTACTGGTCGCACTGTCGAAGAACACACCAACCTTCAGCTCAAACGATGGCTTGAGGTTCGAGGGCTTAAAAAGACTGGAAAACTGGCCGAGTTGATGAACGGTAATCTTTGTTTTTTTTTCCTGCGCGGCGATCATGGCAGCGTCGGCCGTTTTTTTTTTTTTTGTTGTTTGCAATCACCGTCCAGGAATGGGTATATGTTTAATGTTTGTCTCATTTGAAATGTTTTTGAGTAAGCTATCCTGGTAGCAGGCTATCATGTTAGCGCCTGCTACCATGATAGCCTATATGCTGTCATGGTAGCAGGCGCTACTTTATTAACATGTCGGCCACCAAAATACTCTTACCTTTCCTCCGACAAAATGCTTGCTACATATGTACTTGAATTTGGTAACTTTTTCCGGGTTGAACTGTTGTGTAGGCCGACCGCCCCGGTGTACCAAGCGCACACATTTCTCCTTGGCAGTCTTGAAGAAAACATCCTTCATATGCGGCCGATCAGCGTAACTCGAGTCGCTGTTGCAAGTTCCATAGCAACAATGTTTAAAAACCATGGTCTTAGATTTGGAAAAAGCAGTCGTTTACCGAGTAAAACCTAGGATAACGCACGTCTCTTTTACAGCAAAACAGCGGCGGGTTTCCGGAGTTTGCCCCACTGCGTACCACGTGATGTGACGTCATCGTGACGTTGTGTTTCTAAAAATAGCTCGCGCGCGGTACCCCATTCTATTCACAACGTTTCACTTCTCTCCTCCATTGCTGTTTCCATTTGAACCATTCTCTTCAACCTGCTATTTATCAAGGGGCAAGGTGGGCCACAAAGGATACACTGGGGTCATCCTTCAGAAAGAAGGACACATTTGTCAGCCACATTTGAAGGATCCTTTGAAGGAGTCGTGATTTTGGACAACCTTCGTCACAGCGCTATGATGCAATCAGCCTATAAATGCGGCCTTCGAAGGATGGGATGCAACCCCTGAATTGATACACACTTTATGACTCACAATTTGGCCGTCTTAACAGCAGCTGTGGTGATGTCATATCTGGAATTAACTGCTCAGTTTTTTTGCATAAACCCTTCATCATACAGTTACATTTAAAATCTTGAAATAGTTCAAAGATACACAGATAACTGCTAAACACAGATCACAAAATAAAACATTCAGTTTACCAGAAAGTTAGAATATTACATAAGGTCAATAAAAAAGGACATTTTTTATGTCAGGTTTCAAAAAAGGGTTAATGTATATGCACTCAATACTCCTTTTGAATGAATTACTGCATCAATGCAGCATGGCATGGATGCAATCACCCTTTGGTTCTGCTGAGGTGTAAAGTAAGCCCAGGTTGTTTTGATAGCCACCTACAGATCATTTGCACTCTTGGGTCTGCTGTCTGTCATCTTCCTTCTGACAACACACCAACGATTCTCTATGGGGTTCAGGTCAGAAGAGTTTGCTGACAAATGGAGGACAGGGACAGCATGGTCATTGAAACAGCTTTTAATAACTTTGGTAATATAGGCAGGTGCCAGGTCCTGTTGAAATGTGAAATCGGCATCTTCATGAAGATTCTCAGCAGCATGAAGAATGAAGTGATCTAACATTTCCTGGTAGATGGCTGTGTTGACAGTGGACGTCAGAAAACACACTGAACCAACCAGCAAATGACATGGCACCCCAAGTCACCACTGACTAAGGAAACCTCTCAAGGCTGCTGTTATCCCTGCTCCTGGAGCACCTACTCATACCACACTTTTGTAGGTTTCTAACATTCAAATGTTCTGAGAACTTTTGATTTTCTTTACCCATTAGTCATAATCATCAAAATGACATCAAATAAAGGTTTTACATATTTGTTGTTATGTGTAATCGGTATATATGATGAATGAGTTAAATGTTTTGAAATGAGCGACAAAACCTATTGAAATTTTTCAAAATATCAGAATTTTTTGACAAACCAAGAAAACACGTAGAGCCTTTCGATGAGTTTATGGCAAAAAGTACAGTCGTTTCCTTTGAGATGTATGTTTGCAGATGTAAAGATTATATCAAAGTGGAAATGCTGAAGTGAATTAATATATAGACCAGTTCATTGTTATTGTTTTGATCCGGGTTTTTCGTGCATGCGCGCTGGACTGGTTGGCAAAAAAACAAACACAATGGCGGACGCAAACAGAGAAACTGACGAGTTCTCCACGTATTTTTCTTCTTTAGATAGCGTATCACAAGATCGTTTTAAGAGTAAGTTGATGGTTGATGGTATCAGATTACCAGATCCACACAGCAAAAGCCTGAAGGGACGGAGCGAAATGCTGGCCAAGTGTTCCGTACAGCGACATATACAGCTGCCTTATAAACACGGCAGGCCAGTACAGACGAGAGAGCACGAAAGCCCCTAAAACCACTGGACGGCTACAATTATTTTATATCGGGAAAAAGGCTCCAGCAACGCCCGCGACGCCATGAGGGATTAAGCGGTCAGAAAATGGATGGATGGATGGATGTTGTTCACACGTTTGGAAGACCCGCCTGGTAGGTTAAAAAAAAACATTGTTCACTACGGATTATTTTGGTGTTTTTGTCTTTTTAAAATGGGTGGGGGTGTCGGCGACATTGCAGCGTAAACACAGAAGTACTAGCGCCCGTGAACGGGGGCGTAATGGAGCCGCTGTCTGGAGCAGCAGTCTGCTGCTGCTCCAGACAGCCGCTTCTCCGGCCCGCTTCTCCGGCCCGCTTCTCCGGCCCGGCCCGGCCCGGCCCGTGTAGCGATTGCCACCTCCCCTCCGCCGCTATTTAAGTAGAACAATGACTAGAGCAGAATTAAGTTGTATTTACCGGAGATGAAGTGTAGACTGCAAATTCTGTCGTAGTATGATGGCTCCCCCAGTCCATTGGAAGTGTCTGTCTGCGCTCTTTTCATTGAAAATATCCATTTCTTTCTTCGTCCTTCGGTAAACGACAGAAACGTACATCCAACGATTTGGAATGCCTCTGTGTGCAACTGGGAGCACAACAAGTCGTAGGCATTGTTTAGATTCCAAAAATAAACAAACTAAAAGTACGCTCTAAATCACCCGTTTTGTCATGTAGTAGACGAGAACAGTACTGTTTTTGCCAACCACCGTGACCCGGATGTAGCGCTGACGTCACGCGTGAACTACCCTATAGCGAAGCCTCTTTAGTCTACAAGGTTATTGAGAAGGACAAAGAAAATAGGAGGTATTTGAATGTTTCAGCACCAAGGAGAGTTCTCCGCTCTGCTCGGGTGGGTTTTTTCACTGACAAGTTTTGCAGCAAAGGCAGTTTCAGGTAAATAAAATTCTATGATGGTATTTATTAACACATTTCAGTATTAAGTAATAACATGAAGATAAAACAGACAGTGCTCCATACCCTACATCCTAAACATAAAATCTACAGTCTCTAACAACAACAGTCATCCAAACAGATCCAAACCCCTATTCACTTAAACCTTTTGGCTACAGGAAAGACATCAATTGTTTCAACAGAAACCTAACTCGGTGGCACCCCTTAGAAATTTGGTCTTGGGAACTGCTGCTATATTTGGTCCAGTTGTTATTCAACACAAGTATTCCAGTGGTTGTGTTGAAAATGTTATCAAGTCAATGGGACCGGACTGTAGTTCACCTGAACAGCTCCAATTCAGCCTTTCATTTGCGAAAACTGCTTTCCTCCAGGTCTCTTCCAAATGGCCTTGGCCTGTGGAAATGTCAAAGTCCTTCAAATATGAACAATGTTATTTTTTTCTAAATTAAATAGCCCAAAAGCTTTTAAATAATTCATTTAAATATTAATTATTTACATTTTAAATTAGGGAAAAGAACCTGTTAGGTTGTGATGTGCAGACAGCCCCAGTCATCATGTTGGCATCCTGTTGGTTCTGTTGCTGAAAGCAAATGGATCTATATGGCCTGAGACATTACATATTTTTCCAGTTGTATTTCTTCTAACAGATTAAAGTAGAAAGTGGAATCAAATTAGGGGCACAAAACAGGTGTCATCAGACTTTTCAGCGCCTGATAAACTCTTAATAATTCTTAGACTGAATTCAGTTTATATAGTATGTGGAATATTAAGTTTTCAGGGGAAATATTATAATTTCCCTCTTTTAGCTGTTGCTTGTTGTGTAAAAACACTGGTATCCATATTAGACGTTTAATAGTTTAGCTCGCTTACTCAGTAGTAAAAAAGAAACAATAGGACAAATAACATTTTTGATTGCATTAATCATTATCTTTTCTTTATTCATATTCTTAATTGACATGTAAATATCTTTGGTTGATCCTAAATGAATCCCTATTCCCAAGAAATACACAAAACCCCCTCTCTTATTTTCTCATTTAATAAAGATTGCTCAATTGAAAATGAAGGTATTGATCCCTCTGACTGATTTCTTATGAATTGTTGGACTGATTGGTTTACAGATATTAATATAACTTAACATTACTTAATCACACTACAGTACAAAATTGTGTGGATTTTTATTCCCTTTCCTCTCTATTTTAGTATGAAACTGTTAGATCAACTTATTTATGTTAGTTGTTGTTCCAGTAAAGAGCATACAATTAATTTACACCCTCTGATACTGTCATGGATTTGACAATGTAGAATATATTTTTCTACCCTGCCATTAAATTTAGCACTACTTTAACACATATTTGAGTGCACAGCAGGTAAACAATGGGTCCAAGGATGATTTGCACATGAATGGTGTCTGTGAATAAGAGCATGTGTCACAGAGGAAGGCTCTCGCCATCGTCAGGGCAGGAAGGTTTGCTCCCCTCTGCCCCCACTACAAGGACCAGGTGAGGATCTCTGACACAAAGGGCCAAGTGAAAATCTGTTCAGCACAGACCTCTAAAGACCTTATTATGGTGATGCTTTTGGGAGGAGAAATGACAAACATACTTTGTTGTTCCCTTCTTTACTTGGCTCCAGTGTCTTTGCAGATCGATGTAACGTGTTCATGGGGCTTTAATCTTTAGAATACAAAACTACATTGCTGTTTATTTCTGTGTTTTTGTGTGTGTCCGAATCAAGTTTGTAACTCCTCTATACTCAGGATATTAAATTAAACTGAGCTTTTGAGTCTGATCAAAAAATTAAGCTGATTTAGTTTCTCTTTTCTTTAAACAAGCTATTCAAAATCAATTGTTCAAAATCAAAATTAATCAAAATTAGCATTACCATAACCAACAAATGAAATGTGTTGCAGTTGGATTTCCATCATCCTTTGCATTTTGATTTTTATAAAAAAGAGATAGATCTGAAGAATATTCTACAAATCTTTTATGTACCTAATTTACTCAAAATCTTAAGAAATGTAGAAAATGTTGTGGATAATTTTAAAACCAAGAATGACATGTAAGTATATTCTTATTAAAAACAGAAATTAATCAGTTTGAGTGTTTCTGATTGTTTTGACCACAGATCATATTTAGTCAAACAACTGCTGTTGTGGCAGTTACTTTATTAAAGATAATTTGGTTAATCCAATATGATCTTTTAACAACAACAAACAAGTCCAGTTGTTTTGTTGTTTAACTTTTATGGAACTGTTACCAATAGTTTCCTTACCTGTAGTAGAGAGGTACATATGAGCTTTTTAAGAGTAAGTAAATCCTGCCTGGAAGAAGCAAACAGCAGTCATACACTGACTGTTAGTTAACTTTAATGTTTGCTTTTAGTTTCTACCCCCCCCCCCCCTGTTCTATTTTGTTTCTACATTGTATTCCTACTTGCGTTTATTCTGTTTAATTTCCCTATATTTTAATCATGTAAAGCACTTTGCATCGTCTCTGTACAGAAATGTGCTATACAAATAAATTTGCCTTGCCTTGCCTTAACTTTAGCAATTTAAAACAACTCAAGCTGAAAATATTTATATAACTGCAAATTATCACCATACAATTTCGCAAGAGTCCGTTGTTAGGATTGATGCTGTTTTGTTTAACCGAACAACAATGGAGGGCAGCAGACTGCCAGGTATGCATTAAATATGATATGGCCCTTTTATTCCAGGTCTGACTGCTATTTAAATTGATCAAGGTGAGCTCCAGATCTGCTGATCTTCTAAATCAGCTGATAAGGCGAAGTGATACGACATATACCTGATTAGCATCTTAGCCTTCCAGCAATCCACAGATGCATTTACTTTTTAGAATGCCCATACTCATAGGACAACTTTCTACTACATATTCTACAAAATTCTACTTAACATGTGTTAACACAGAGTGGAGTACAAAGTTCAGATCAAAAAGTTTACAAAATTACTGGTTATTCCATTTCTGTGGTCTTTCAGCTGCATTTTTGGTAAGATCTGGCCATGCTGAGCTTAATGAAGAGGCCCAGGCTGATGCTCTGATCACAGGGCCTCCTGCCTGAGATGTTTCTGATCACATTACAATTAACTACATTTAAAATGGAGGGCAGAGACTCCCTGTTAATATTATTCCCATGATTCAAGTCTCTTTTTCTCCCTCTTCCTTTTACGCTCGCTTCCTTCATACACATCTCTTCCTGTCCCTATTTTCAGCAGTGGGTAATTAATATGGAAAAACGAAAAGACATCATATTCTGCAAATTCCTGTGAGATTGGCTTGCAAAAGCTGTTAAACCCAAGTAGCCAAATTAGTATTCATGCAGGTTTTCCAGTTGCAAGTCATTTTTCCTGTGGGACCAAGTAGTAGATTGGGTAGACAGGCAGCGCTCGTCCTTGATTATGTGAGCAGAATGCCGCTGCTGAGCCAAAGCCCAGCAGAAAAAAAAAATTCCTTCGGCAGTAAATCAATTTCTGTGACCTGCTAAATGTAATTGACTACACTGTAATTCTTTAACCCTGCGTATGAGGCAGAAAACACATCCTGAGGTTGAATGATTATACCTGCTATTATATAAATCCCCGGTTTCTGTATTGGTTAATAACCATTTACAGCAAAATTATACATATGCCATCATATCAGTGGCAATAAACAATTGCTTTAATGCAGTAGTCATGTCTTTGTTTAGTCAATCAACAGGATCTCAGAAACCCTCCCATTATTCAAATGAGAAAATGGGTTGGTAAAGAGTTTTCTGCTTTTAGATGCATGGAAATTTGTATGTAAATTGAAGTGTTAATATTTTAGCTTGTGTGGAATACATGATATGGCCTCTGATTATATAGTTCATTTGTCTGGATGCATTTGATCCAGTGGTGCTATATGAAATTCTTTGCTAGTCATGGGTTGGGTTATTTTTTAGATTTTTCTCTTAATGGATATTTGGTTGTCTTAGACAGGGTATATGACAGATAGACCTAAAACAAAGACAATTCTGGGGGGAAAAAACAACAACTATAAGAGGTAATAAAAATTATGAGACTAGGGTGGAGGTTTACCTTCCAGCAGGACAGTGACCCTAAAGATACAGCCATAGCATGAATTGAATGGTATAGACAAAAGTGTTGTTCGATGTCAAGAATGCCCCAGTGAATCTGCTGACCAAAGTCTAACTGAGAATTTATTGCAAGTGTCTAAATGTCCTTTTCACAGATGCTCTCTAGCCAGTCTTATTGCAGTTGCAACCCCAATGATGATACATGGTACAGGCAGCATCATGCTGTTCAGATGTTTCTCTTCAGCAGGGAAAGGAATACTTGTCAGGGTTTGTGAGAGTATTGGATGGCTCAGTTGTGCTTAAAGTGTTTACTGCTCATGGATCCATTTCATTTTGAGATTTCACACTAAACTGTTCTTAAGTTGCTGTTAGTAAGGCAAAAGTACAACTTTGTGCTAAACATGAAACATAATTTCTTTCTTCTGAAAGTTTGTGAACATGCATGCACATTTTGGCATTTTTTTTAATCCATCTTAGGAGCACATGCATATTTGAAAATAAGCGTATCCCCCTGCCTCAACTTGTTCAGCTGTCAGCAGGCCCAGGACATGGGCTCTGACTTTGGCCAGATTAATTAGCAGTCTGTCCTCTTCAGTCCCTTTCGCCCGGTCCTATTATACCCAGCTCTGCAATCTGGTGGAAGGTAATTTTGCACAAGCACACAGGGTTGCAGCACTGACACCTTATGTTTCATGATTGAAGGCAATCTCCTGGGGACGACAATAAATTTATTCATGGTACGCTCTCCCATAGCCAGTAGAGATATGCCTGTGCCCGCCCGCCTCACAGCCACAGATTTCCTGCTCTGCATCTTTCCCTGAATGCAATAATAATACTAAATGATCTGAGGGAGTTGCGTCTTATATTCCTATGCATGGGGCCTGGTGATCTCTTGGTGTGTGAGAATATGACTCTGAAAAGGAGCTAATGCATAATGCAAGGCCTGTGAATGTTTTTGCATTCACAAATCGTCCCCTCTGTAACCTCTAACTGACTCCCCTTCTCCAAAAGGGAATAAGCGTGTTAAGAAACATACCTGCGCTCACATGCTCCGTGCGACTGGATCGCAGCAAGTGGCATTTGTGTAATTCCTTGTTGATGACTAAAATCTGTTGATAATAGAGATGTTGGCAAAGGTGATCAGCGTAGATTAGCCCAAGAAACAGCGGGGGTATCGGTTGGGCTCCCTGTCATTAACTCTGGCTGTTATCTAGGAGGCGGCACGCTCACTGCTCTTCGCTGGGGGAATACGGGGTCAACAATTAACACGGAGTAGAAATGCTAATGCCCAACTTGAATCAACAGAACCCTTACTGCCTGCCAGTGTTTATTTACCGCTGGGGTTTCAAAGGTGTTATTAGCTGGTGTCCAAACAGGTGCACTGCAACTCTGATGTTGCTCAAGGGCACAAAAGGTCGCTTACATCTAATTGATAAATGGCCTTCTTGTCATGAGAACCGTGTTCTATAAAATAACATAAAGCATGATAAATCTTTTACCCTGTAAGTGTGTCACAGTGGTAAAATGCACCATTAGATCGTAGTGGCATTGCTAAGAGTTTCAAAGGTGCCCTCGGCTCTCGTGGTGATAAAAGTAAGTACGAACCTCAGAACACACAAATGAGAGCTGTCACTCCTGAGGCTGTAAACTTGTTTGGAGTTATTGTATCATCAGAGCAGAAGAGGCAAACAAGTACCCTCAAGTCCTGCGGTGCTTGAAAGGGAAGAGGTATTTTGACAATTAGACCCATGAATTTGGTTCCCTCTGAATCCAAACACAAGTGCCATCAATATTTGTCACATGGTTCATTCATATCCTCTTGCCAAGCTGCCTGTTTCTTTTAGTAAATTATAGTGTTTGAGACAATAATCTAATACAGCTACAGTCATAGGAATAAGAAAGCAAATCCTGTTCTATTCCTTGGGTTTTACATGTCGAGATATAACACCAATGATATATTCTTAAGTCATTGACAAGTTGCCTTATAATTAATGTAAAGAAATAAAATCCCTCTCAGTTTGTCTGGAAGAAGAATTAATTAGTCCTTGTTGAACCATCTTCAAGTTAAAGTGAAATAAATAATAATAATTGTTTTTTTAATTAATGATTGTAGGGAGAAGAAAAAGCAGGAACTTAAATGGTATGTAATCAATAATTAAATTATAATTAATCAGTCTTTTTATGCATTACTGAGGATTTAATTATGTAAAAAACAAAAACAAAAAAAAAAAAACATTTTTGTCATGATCTCAGCACTAGTGCTGGAATGATTATCACGACACACCTGTTGAGCTCCGCCCCGTTTCTCATCAATCCTCATCAGATCTACCTGCACCTCTAATCTATATAACCAGACCTCAGACCAGTCACTAGTGCCAAATAATTATGATCCTTTGGTGAGTTTAGTCCAGCGTTTTCTGTATCCTGTCTTCCTGTTTACCTGACCTGTTCTGCCTCCTGATTCTCTGAGCCCACCTTACCACTGTCGAACCTGGTTGCCTGCCTGTTACCTGACCTGTTTCTGTGCCCTGACCCCGACTTTGGATTCTGCTTCGGATTATCACTGGATCTCGGATCACCTGCCTCTGACCCGGACCCTGCTCCCGGACTACGGACTCTGGTTATCCCCTGCCTGCCTCTGTCATCATGGTTCTGACCCTTTGCCTGTCTTCCAACTATCACACTCTGACCAGTCTTTGGAGAGACTCCCATAGAGCTTTCCCGATCGGACCCCTGACCGCTCCGGGAAGTCGTCGGCGTCGTTCCCCACTATCTGGAACCGGTACTCACCTTCCCCGCCTGATCCCGGATCGTGTGAAGGTTAGTGACCATAGAATCAGTAAGTGTTTTACCCCGCAAATTAACTGGTCATTAACCTGTCATCTCCACTTCCAGTGTTTCCGGTCCCTGATGCCGACGATCCCTGCGACCTGCAGCAGTTTAACATCCAATAAACTGTCTTGTCTGGTCGAATTCTGGGTCTTCTGATTCAGTTTGTTACAATTTCCACTCTACATACAGGGACAGGCAAAAAAGGGAAACTGAACTCTTGAAATCTTATCTACACTGAACTGATTAAAGTTAACCTTTTTTAATACTTTATTGTCAGGAGTTTGAAGAAAAGGTTTAAAATTCTGAGTTACTTAATACTTAATGATTGTCTAATGTTAAATTAGGTGGGAGAGCCTGGGAGGAGTAATACATAGTTTTGGAACCACTTCCGACTGTAAACTTCCGATACCAGAGTGAAAGGAAACACATTACTGTGGGTCAGTAGGAGCCGTTTGCTTTTTCTGAACCACTGGTGTTTTAGCTTTATGGTTCCGCCATCTCGGTCCTTCTTTAGGATGGAGGAATAGTGAGCTTGGGTTCCAAGAACAGTTCTGTCTGCAACTGTGATTTGTCTTCTTTGCTACTGAATTTTTGGATGTTCGGAAGCTTTTACACCAAATTAGTTGAACATAGCAAAGAAAACCTTGAGAGTTCTTTTCATCTCACTTACTGCGAGAGTCCACAGACTTAGCAGAGTTGGGAGACATTGGTTTTTGGGGAGGGAGCCCTCATGAGTACCCGATCAGCCAAGCAGAGGTAGGTTTTGTATTTAATTTTTTCTACCACAATCTTTACTCTTGGAGAAAAATTATGTAAACTAAGTGTCCTATCCTAAAACTGTACTTAAATAAATATCCCTAGAATTATACTAACATGCGTTTTGACTTCTGTGAATATTAACTGTTGCAGCATTATGTATATAGACACATTTTGTATATTCATTTAAACTGGTTTTTACATACTGATAAAATATCCCTAGGTGGTCAAATGTTCTCGCAATCTCTAAACTAAAACACTTTATTTTTAAATAAATTTTCATTTCACTTGAAATGAATGAGTTGGGAAAGAAAGAAATGTAATACTTAAACATTGTATTTTAGAGGGTATATAACGAGAGTATATGATACATGCTGAACAATCATAGACCACACAGACCTCCCCTCAAGGACCTGAGAACAAAACAAGTGAATCAATTGCATTGATGAAAAATAGCACACCTATATGATTATCCCTTTCTCAGCATTATGTGAACTTAATAGAAGAGGCTGTTTAGTGTGTCATTTGCTAAATGGGTGACATAGAATGAGTTTAGGTGAGTTGAACAAAGAGAAGAATAGTGGTTACCAGAGTGGCCTGCAGCAGCCTTGAGCACAAACCACACATATCGGGGCATCAAAAAAAAAAGAATATCATTCATGAATAATATTATATATAGATTCATATGAATATGAATCTATATAATAGCAGTTCTATCATTGTGTCAGGAACGGTTCCTAGGCTGGACCCAGATGCAGACAACCAGACAGAAGCAGCAGAGTAAGTTGGATAATTAGATGACAAATAGAAAGCAAAAACTTACTTCTGACAGCAGTGAGGGAATAAATCAACATGACCACTATTAGGCTTGGTATGGCATGAACAAACCAGGCATAGCATGGCAAGCAGTAGGAACCCATGAGGAATGAATGAAATGAAGCAGAGGGAACAGGTGATGGGCATTAGATGAGACTGATTGAATAAACTAAATTGACTGGGGCTATGGTGGATGGTGACAGACTGAACTACACATGAATGGAGCTGAAGAGAAAAACAAGGACATAATTTGACTGAGAACTCAAACACAAAACTCCAAGAAATGAATACAAGAATTACCTGGAAGGCCAAAGTTAAAGAAATGCAGTAACAAGAAAAAACAGCTAAACAAATATAAAACACGAAGAAGTAAACCTTTAGGCGAAACACAAACGGCAAAACTAATAACTGAGTGCGGCGAGACCTATAGAACATCAATAAATAACAAGAAAAATATGAATTTAAATCCAAACCATAATCAGACACCTCCAAATCATGAAACAATCATCAAAACTGGTTTTTAACACAGTTTAACATGTTAAGTTGAACACTCAGAATATATTTAAAAAAGTGAAAAGAACAGTAGCAATTACCAAAAAAAAAAAAAAAAGATTATTACTGTAATATCTAGCGTGTCTCATGCCCAGAATGCGAAGCCATGAGAAAATATGTAACTGAGTCGCTAAACTCAGTTGGCATCCAGCCATCGTCTTCTCCGGCCGGTGCATTTTTTTTTGTTTTTTTTTGGAGAAGAAAGACAAAACCCTTAAATCTCGCATTGATTACTGAGGTCTCAACCAGATGACCATTAAAAACAAATATTCCCTCCCACTCAACTCATCCGCCTTTGAACTTGTTCAATAAGTAATCGTCTTCACCAAACTGGATCTCCACAATGCTTATCAGCTCATCCGCATCCGTAAAGATGATGAAAGGAAGACAGTTTTCAAAACTCACACTGGCCACCATAAATTCATTTCCATGCCCTTTGGACGCACCAGTCAACCATCTTCCAAGCCCTGGTAAATGACATTCTCCGGCCTTTTCTGATCATTTGTCTACCTAGATGTCCTCCTGATCTTTTCAAGAAACCCCGAAGAACAGCAACTCCATGTCCCTCAACTCCCCTAACGCCGTCTGGAAAACCATTTCTTCATAAAAGCAGAAAAAAGGTGACTTACAAAAAACATCCATAACATATTTTGATTACATCTTTGAGTGTTGACAGTTGAAGACAGATTTGGAGAAAATCAAAGTAGTATGGGATTGGCCCACACCTAAAACCAGAACACAGCTACGACAATTCCTAGGTTATGCCAATTTCTACACTATATATTTATTAGAGATTTCAGCCTGGTCGTTGCTCTGCTCACTTTTTTCACCTCCACTAAAAACATTTTATTTCCCCCCAGAAACAGAGAAAGCTCTTTCTTGAACACCAAAAAAAGGTTCTCTGCATCTCTCATCCTCGTTCATCTGGACCCAGCAACCCAATTGATTCTGAAGGTAGATGCTTCTGACTGTAGGGTTGTTGTGTTTTTGTCCTGGAGGGCTCCATCTGAAGGCAACCTGCTTCCTTGTGCAATTTTTCCAAACGTAAGAAACTCAGTTACTCATCAATCATGTCTTCAGACTTCACTGCATCCCCACTTCAATCCTCTCTGATCGACAGCTCATTGCTCATGTTAGGAAGGACTTCTGTTCCACATTAGGCACCAAATCCAGACTCACCTCAGGATTTCACCCACAGACCAACTGCAAATGCGAGCACATGAACAATAACAGGAAAACCCCCTCACATATGTGTGCTCATCGAACCTGGCTACCCAGTGTCAGAATCTCACTTGGGCTAAATGTGCACATAATTCACATATTTTAGCATCCTTCAGACTCTGACCGTTTGAAGCCCCTCTTGGTATATCAGCTCTCTCTCCTTGCATTCTCGTTCCCTTATTCAACTATCCCGTCCATCTGCACCTATCTTTATCGCTGTGTTTGAGTCTGTAACCAGAGCAAATCAGCCCTTCATAGAAGAAGTAAATATTCTGTCACACCCACACGGTATGATGGGCAGGTTCCTCCTCACAGCTGGAGCTTGTTTGGATCCAGTCAGGAGGAACTGATAGAGGAGCAGATCCCCTGAGGCAGATGCCAGATTGTTGTTGTTGTTTGTCAAGTGGTAAATCAGGCCTCATCGTGATTTGTTGATATATTTCTTCCTATATCCCAAACCTACCTGCGTGTTGTCCCCCTCCCAGAAAACCGTTATTTAGTTCCAGCCCCCTCCAGGGGTTCGGTCCTCTGCCTCGCCTCCCTGTTTCCAAGGTTCCTTGGAGAACTCACCTCGGGATCCTCACCACTGCCCTGACATTTCCACAATGCACCTTCATCACTCACCTGTCTGTCCACCCTCCTCCTCCATCTCTGCCTTTCCCTTGAAAGAAATAGGAGAATCATTATCAATTTTATTTACACGCCACAACCTGCTGACCCCAGTCTCCTCCCAGGAAACCTCATCTCCACAACAGCAAGACTTTCACTTCTCCACATGTATCATCAGCTTTCAAACACTTATTCCTTTAATAATCACTAATTACCTCTCCTCCTCGGTGCTGTCCTGGAGCTGTCCCCTGATCCCAGACAAAACATTCATCGATCCACGTTTGTCAACAAACCATTTAAACCTTCCACTGCTGTCCTGTGTGTCTCACAAACATATTGACGATTAGACCTGTTTTATAGAAGGAAATTAGAATTGTCATGTGGCATTTATGTAACATGCCAACATTTCTATGAAAGCATTCATATGTATTCTACAGATATATTTCAAATGATTTGTTTTAAATCAAACTGTTCTGGCAGCATCAGGCTTAAGGACTATTCAGTTTATGCTTAGAATGGAAACCTCTTTAGCTGCAACTTTTAAAACACACGGAAATTAAATCTGTTTCGGTCTGTTAAACAGTAGTCATGCATGGGAAAGTGTTTGCAGCCATTTACATGCAAACATTGACAGGAACAAAGCCGCATGTCTCATTCATTTGTTCTGTTTACAGAAGCTCTGTACTTTCTGAAAGAAGGCCAAGTCGTAAACACTTATTCATCTGTTTCTATGCTTTAGTATGTTTGCTCAGAACTGCATAGGGGTAATGCCATTCAAAAATGTATTTCTATGAGAAGAAAATTCATTTATGTCTCTATATTTATTCATTTAAGTATGAAATCCAGGGATCCACAGAGCCTTTAGCTATAAAAAAATTGTAAAAGAACAGTGTTTAAAATATATATATTTTTTTATTCTAGCCTGAAAACCAGAAAACATGTTAGGGTTAGGGTTAGGTCAGTCAGAGTCCAGAGTCTTTCTGAGATTTGAATCCAACAGGAAAACTTTTTTGTTACAACACAGAATTCTGCATTCGGTTGATACTTTACTGTCCACATGGACTTGTTAATGTTGTTAATACATAATGAACTTGGTCATGATTATCAATGGTCTCGTTTATTATATTTGCATGTTTTTTTGTCTTTGTTTTAAAATTTGGGACTTGTATGAGCAAGCCCTCCATGCTAATTAAGTTTCATGTGATGAACATATGCTAGGCAGTATACCCTTTTTTTATATAAACTTTCCTCTTTTGAGTAACTATGCTAAAGACTGGCAATGGGGTAATAGTTTTTTTATTGATTACCACAGTAAGGAGTTTTTCTGTAGTAGTTATCATCAGTCAATATCTCACTTTGATGGGGTGAGATTAAAAATAGATTGTGCTTAAAAAGCTCCAGTTTCTGATCTTCAAGCAGTGCTTCATAAAACCTAAAATTCATCACTTTTTAGGCAACAAAGAAATGTATGATTATTTCCAAACAGACATACTGGTACAGGCTCAAAGCCGCATGGCTCAAATACATAGGCCACACCAGGTTCTTGGTATTTCTTGGACTTTGAATACGTTTTAATAATTGTTGTTTCATCATAAATTAGCCCTTTAATAAGTATATTAGAACTAGGGTTGTTTCACTAGTTTGTTAGTCTATATATGCTAGTTTTTTATGTCTGTGTTTGTTATTTTGATTTGCTGAACAGTTATTGGTTAATTTTACTGGCAATCAGCTCTCATTTTGAATGTTAATTGAAATTATATTCAAATTTGGAATCCCTAGGAAATCAGTCTATTGCTCATTTGCAGTGTCCCATTGGAAGGGGACGCTACTGTGTCAGAGCGACTCCTGACATGGCTCAGTGTGAGTGCATACAATCTGCTATTGTTTTATTGTGCATTTGTTTTGTTTTACTGCCATTTGTTTAGGCTGTCATCAACAAAAGTATCAGTTTAAAAAGTTTAACATAATTTCCTATAGCTTATCATAACTACACCCCTATTTGTGTTTTGTTTTTTACACTGCATTACTGTTGTCAGTCATTTAGTTTCTCTCTAAATTTGCACCAAATAAGTATGTAAAAGATTATTTACATAGCAACTTTTCACACACTAATGTCACAAATTGATTCACTTTATGCGTAAGCCAACAACTTACACAGCAATACAGAAAATAATAAAGCACAGTACAATCATCAGCACTTCTTGGAATAAAAAAACTCTTTGGCTGCTTATTATAAGGGTCCATAAAGTCCACAGCACCAACATTTTGATGACTCTATAGAAATAGGGACACATAAGAAATATGTGCATCCTACATTACCTTTGTTTTATAACTTTTATTTAAAATGTATATACATACTCAATACATCACAATAACATTTTCTTTACACTTAGTAGTAAAGAAACATTTGTACTTTGCTGTTTAAACAGGTACGTTGATATGAGAAAGGGAACAAATGAACTGGGAGGTATAAAAAACTGAGCCGTTAAATTACAGTAGAAATACATCAAACGACCAAGAAATCCGCAGTGACTCCGGAGAAGCTAACAGAACAATGGACCAACCTTTTGCTATAGATGTGCAAAGCTTGTAAAGACAGATTTTGAAGATTATGGAGCTTTAAAGGCTGTAAAATGTTGCTGACAAATGGTAGCTGAATACCAATGATCGGCACACATTTCAGATTTTCATTTATAAAACATTTTGAAAACCATGTGCCATTTTTCACACTTTGCTATTACACACCACCCTGTAGCTTACTGGTCAAACACCGGTGATCCTATAAAATACTTTAAAGTTTCTGTTTGCAACAAAATGTGACATTGTCGAAGGCCTTTCAATACTTTTCCAAAGCAGTGTGTTTTGTTAGAAAACAACTACAAGCTCTTCTCTGGAAGAGTAGCGGCACATTCCCACCCTTTGGATGATAATGTGCTCCATTATGATGTAGAGATCTCTCCCAAATAACCTTACATTGTATGACCTTCAATAATCTGACTTATGAATAGAATATTCATCCTTCAATCCGTCTGTGAATTCACTCATTTGTCCACAGCAGACGCATACCTTTATGTTCAGAAGGGCAGTGAGGATTTTTATCTCTTTGGGAGATTCTGTAGGCCTGTTCTTCATCACCATGGGTTTAATATGGAGGATAGTCACCATAAAGCAATTTGGCTTACTAAACCTGCCAGATTTGACTAATTCTGATATATATCTCTTTAGAAATAATAATTAAAAAAACAGGTCGGAAGCTTAAACATGGGCTGCATCTGTTTAATTTTTTTATTTACCTATTTTAGAACAATAGCAGCACACACTATGGAGTCTGTAACCAACATCCATTGAGTGACTGTACTAACTCTTGATGTGCATGAATCTGTATAAGTTCACAAAAGTCTGTCCCTTTAATGTAAACCAAGTCTGCTGCTTCAGCGCCATTAAAGTGCCAATTTAAGAAAGAGTCTTGAGTACATCCAAATGACCATACATACACTCATGAAATGAGAGTTTATAATTAATATATAGTGTGGGGTTGAGAGGACAAGCAACATTGCCCATCAGCACACCTTAGTTATTCAGTCAGGAATCAACTGACATGGTAAACAAGAACATAATGTCATACATTCTTGCTATCAGCTGTTGTTTTTTTGGGCTGGCTGGCTGGTTTCCACGTTCTATGCTGATGTCTGCTGGTTTGCTGCCTGCCTTTCTGTGCTTGACTCCAGTTTGTTTCTTGGATCCGCACTGTCTCCTGCCCGTACAGTCTTCATCTCCTCCAGAAAGTGTGTTGCTGCCAGCCCAGTCTGTTTCCTGCTTTCACTGGACATCATTTTGCTGCATCTAGTTCTGTTTATTTTGTTTTATTTTTAATAAGTAAACCTTTTAAGCGCAACAACCGTGTTATGGCTGAATTATTTGTTTCTTTGACTTACTGAACATTACACGCACATAGGAAAACATTAGTGCCAAACCTGCAAACTATGCTTCTAGCTTTAGGAACATTCAGGGCATTTGCTATTTTTATGTGTCCTTTTAAATGTTTATGCAAGGCAATGATCTCTTATCTGGATGTTTTGGGTAATTTTTTTCACTTGTCCATGTTTCTAACAAGCAGTGAATCTTCACCGTCAACATACCCAGTATTTGAGGTGTTCTATCTAAAGCATACCTGATGCTGCTGATGGAACCCTTGATTAGTTGTCTTCCCAGTTTTATATTTGACTTTCATGCTCAGTGGTGCGGTTCAAAAATTGAAAGCTAATGTCTTAAATTAGGATGTGTTTTTACATCATTATAGGTTTACATGGTTAGTAATCGAACAACAGTAGGCTTACTAATGATATGCAGATTTCCCCAACACGTTTCTTATGTTTGGAAGCAATATTAACACGCTGGATAGACTCAGTTGGTGTCTGGACTTCAATCTGAAAGTAAATCTGTGAAGAGAGCTGAAGTTTGGGGTGATGACAAGGTGTCCTAACCTTGCCTGCAAGCTGAATTTTTGTGTTGTTTGTGCATTCACAAACACATCAGAGTCCTTCTTGTCCCGCTCCCATCTCATCCATTCGGGACCAAATCAAAATGGTTTGGGCCAATCACCTTGCAGTATTTTAGGTGGGACATACATCTGTGATGAAAGCAATAGCTGCTGAGCCCACAGTTGAACCGAAATAAACATGTCAGCTCAGGTGGACACATGCGTAACCGCTGCTATTACATCTGTTTTGTCAGAAACTACAGTTTCTCACAGTATCTCACATTTGTAGCAAAGACTGTAATACTACTGCAGTCAAATAATGAAAACAAACAAGTCTGTTGCCAAGGGATACACAACTAGATAGTAGGTTTAAGAGTCAGTTACTTTATCATTCATTAGAAATGTTGGTGTTGATACTTTTTCTCCTTAGTAAATGAAAATATCAAATAAAAACTATTAGTTTTTGCTCACTTTATTTTTGTCTGAAAAATGTTGACCTTTCCGTTTGTTCTGTCATTGAATCAGGTTGTTAACTGTACAAAAAGAATAACAGAATCTCTGTGGTAAACTATCCTGCCTGGCCCAAAGACTTGTCACCATAATTTCCTTAATTTTTGCATTACAGAACAAGAGACATGTCAAGACCTTGATAAATGTTGGAAATCAAACAACAGTTTAGCCTTAACGCGTACAAATGTATTGTGCGGATCAATAACAAGTTGTTTTAAAAATGTTATACAATATATATACATAAGTATATGTATATATATTTTATGTGCTTACATATAATTTGTTATGATGACAAATTCTGCCATTTTACAAATAGTTTCAGTTTTAGTTGTGAAGCAGGCCGAATCGTTGTGAAACAAGCAGAACCCGACTGTATAGAGCGGGTACACAGAACGAAGGGCATCGCGGTCAATCAAAGGCCACATTTCCTCTGCCGGCTCTTGCTTTGGGGTCTTTCTGGCGGTAATTCACTGATTTGACTTTGATGTGCCAATTTGTGCTTGATGAATAATTGTCTGGTTTGCTGATAACTTGTGGGAGTCAAGTGTATTCTGGTGGCACTCAATGCAAATGGGAGATATTTGGGCCCTTCAAATCACGACAGTGGCCCCTCTACATTTGCCTCTCCGTTCCGTGAGTAAACTGACCAATTAGCTGTGTTTGAAGAAGCCATTTTTGATTAGAGCAATCAGTAAACAGCAAAATCTCAGTTTGATTGTCCCCCCCCTGATTAGATGAGTTGTTTCTTGAGAAGTTATTTTAGATTTTAATTTGTGGCCTTATATCACTGAAAAGTATGGTAATTACCCAATCCATTCTCCATGGTTCAGCACTTGGATTAAAATTCATCCATACTGCTAATGTTGATGACCTCATGTTCCCACCCAAAGTTTCTTGAGTAGTCTTTGAATCTACTGAATCAGGCAAATAGGACTGCAGCCATTAAGATGCAGATGGACAGCACTGATTTCAGTAGAGATGACATCAAGATAAAGAGAAAAGGCTGTTAAACACAGGCAAATGAATAATGAATAAATTAAACCCTACAGTATGCTTTCTTGACGTTTTGTCCTTGTTTTACATGATGTTCGTGATTTTTTTCTGCTTATTATCTCCTATGACATATAACAGCCAATAATCAGAAATAAATTGGATGAGAAAAAAACATCTTCATTTGAAAACCTCATTATTAGGAGGTTTGAGGGTCTATGCATTAGTCTTTAATTAACACTATAGACCAGTTAATGACTAAAAGATTATGCTAAGTGTTAAATTACAACATGGTGCAACCAAATTACCAGTTCCATACAGAATGGGCATTTAAAGCATTTGGAAATTATTTTTCTTTTCTAGTACTGTTACAATGAAACAAATATGTTTATCTGGTAAAACTGATAAAGGGTGACATGGGTAATTACAAATAAGGTAATAAATAATCCAATTGAACGGAGAAACCATTTCACAAAATGTCTAATTTAGTGAAGGAAAGTCAAGACACATTCATTTGTATAACACTATTCATTTCTCAAGGTAATTCCAAGTGCTTTACAAAAAAATAAAAAATACAGAGAAACAAAAACATTAGTCATGTGAACAAAATATGTCCTGTTTGAATATCCAAATATATATTTTACTAAGAAATGTTGACATATCAATGTCTAAATTTTGTTTTGGTTAAAGTCTGGAAAAGAAAGTGGTTAAATAACAGGTAATGAACAAATGAAAACCAGTCCTTTTTGCTGAAACTCTTGAAGCTATGGGGTGTTTGATGCATGTTAACTTTCTTGCAGTCACCTCATAGCAATAGGCTCAAGATCTGAGGTTTGACTCGGCCATTCCAAGACTTTCCACTTCTTAGTTTGCAGTCAGTCCTTGGTAAATTTCTAGGTATGTTTTGAATCTCTGTTGCACTTGGGGTTCCGCTTTTGCTTAACTGTTTTTACATATGGTTTCATATTTCCTTCAATTACCATCTGCTACACAGTATAATTCATGGTTGATTCTATGATGGGGACCTGACAACCATGACACTTCACCCTCCATGATTCACAGTTGGTCTGAGGTGTTTTGTCCTGGAGTACTGTAATTTCTTTACAGCAAATATGTCCATTTTTCTGGTGTCCAGAAACTGCTGCTTGGCGCATAAGCACAAACAACAGTCAAAACCCATCCCCCCACACAAATGCGGAGGGAGGCCACCCTCTCGTTCACCGGGGTGAACCCCAACGCAGGCACCGAGATGAGGGGCAACAAGTATGCCCACCCCAGCTCGGCGCCTCTCACCAGGGGCAACTCTAGAGTGGAAGAATGTCCAGCCCCTCTCAAGGAGACTGGTTCCAGAGCCAGAGCCATACGTCGATGTGAGCCCGACTATCTCTATTCGGAACCTCTCATCCTCTCGCACTAGCTCAGGCTCCCTCCCCACCAGAGAGGTGACATTCCACGTCCCAAGAGCCAGCTTCTGCAGCCGAGGATCGGAACGCCAAGGTCAACGCCCTCTACTGCTACCCATTGCACAATGCACCCGACCCCTTTGGCCCCTCCGATAGGTGGTGAGCCCATGGAGCTTTTACCCATGAAGCCCGGCAGGGCTCCATAGGTAAAAGCCCGGCCACCAGGCGCTTGCTAACGTGCCCCACCTCCAGGCTTGGCTCCAGAGTGGGGCCCCAGTGAACTACGTCCGGGCGAGGGAACGCGCTATCCATTTATGGTATTCATCATAAGGGGCTTTTTGGGCTGCTCTTTGTCTGGTCCCTCACCAAGGACCTGTCTGCCTTGAGTGACCCTACTAGGGGCTTAAAGCCCCTGACAGCATAGCTCCTAGGATCATTGGGACACCCCTCCACCACGGTAAGGTGGCAGCCCAGGGAGGGGTAGTTGATTTTTGTTCATAAAAAGCCATATTAATTACACAGTGTCCCTTTAAGCTTACATACCTGTTCACCTCCCTAAAGCTAGTACTTTGTAGAGTCACCTTTGGCGGCAGTTACAGCTGAAAGCCCTTCTGGATAGGTCTCTATGAGTGTGCCACATCTTGCCGGGATTTATCTGCCATCTTTAAAGCCCAGTTCTAAGGAATGCACAGTTCATTGTGGTTCTGTGGACAGATACTCCAGGGTTCCTGTGGAACACTGCAACTCCTCCAGGGTTGCCTTTGGTCTTCTTCTTCTATATGGTTTACTGGCAGTTTACAAACTGTGTGTATTACCGCCATAAACTGGACGGAGAGGTCTTTGGGCTGCATCAAGGTTTCAACAAAAAACTAAAGAGGAGAGTGGGGAGGAAACACTCACAAACCGAGGAGATACTATTTACAGACAATTAAAGCAATTCTGATTGTGAACCTGTCCGCCTGCCTGTCTGTTACCCAACCTGTATCTGCCTTGTGTTTCCGAGCCTGCCAACCCCGTCCTGACTGTGTCTGCCTGCCTGGGACCATCTGAACCCACTAATCAGTCTGTCTGTGAGTACTGGATCCCTCCTAACTCCTGTAACTCTCTGAGCCCACCAGTTACCGAACACGGACGGAACCTGGACCCGACTGTCGGATCTCCTCTCTGTACCGCCGCTGGATCTCTGCCTCCTGTTTCCGAACTCGGATCTCCCCTGAATAACGCTCTTGGAAAGCCCCCGAACAAATTACCTGCCTGTCTGTCAGCCGCTCAACGGCTTCAGCCCTGCCAGTCCGCAGACGGACCTCCGCCCCCAGACCCGTTCCCCTGTCACAAGTTGGCTCTCAGCATCCTAGTTCTCCCTCAGTCAGGTTAGTGATCCTCTTCTCACAGTTTCTCGCCTGCCATCGTTGGTCACTAACCTGTCTCTCTGCCACCAGGGGTTCCAGCCCGAGTGCGAGCGACGTGCCCCGAGAGCCCGCACTTGCCTTTTCCCTTTAAATAAAGTTATTGAAACGTGACTGACCTGTTGAGGCTGAATCTTGGGTCCAGTTCCTGTACGTTACAGATACTTTTATAAGGTGCTCAGATTTAGTCTATTTTGTTTTAAAGTTGCTATGAAATTACTGTATAAACTATTTCTTGTAGTAGATATTGCTGCTTATATAAATCATCCAAAGAATTTCTGTATTATATTAGATTGTGTCGTTTTGGTAAGAATGTTCCTGTTTCCCCTTATTCTACTTGTCCTTTTGGTCACAATCCCAATAGATGAAGAATTGTATTAATAGTTTGTTTTCTGTTGTATTCTTTTTTTAATATTTAAATTGTATCATCCTTTATTAGTTAGATAAAAGCAAGATTTTTAACAGGGTGAAGCATATGAAAACAATTTAATATGATGAATGAAAAATTATTCACACAGTTCAACACTGAAGAACAACACAAATCAAAACTCACGAATTTTTGCATACTGTTATAAGGCTTAAATATATAGTGTTGAAGTGTGGTTTAGAAATTTCATTGACTGTTCTATGGCTATTACATGTTTGATATGGAAGCTAAACTATATTGAAAAGTTAACTTTCTTTTACAGGAGCAAGTTTGGTCACATCTAACTTTGAGACTGAAGAGTTTCTTGGAGTCCTGGCTACACTGATTAAAATAGGATGTACAGTGCCTTGCAAAAGTATTTGTTACAAGCAGGGATTTGCCCTTTTGGACAGTCAACTTCTACCCTAGTCTCAAGTCTTTTCCATCCTCTAACAGGTTTTTCTCCAGGATTACCTTATATTTAGCTTAATTCAGCCATCAACTCTGACCAACACCCCTGCGCCTGCTAAAATAAAAAGTGTCCCACAGGATGATGCTGCCACTACCAAGTTTCAAAGTGGTGATGGTGTGCTCCGAATGTTTGCAGTATAATATTTCTGGTACCCACAGCATTTTGCATATTGACTTGAAAGTTACATTTTGGTCGACTCTGACCAGAGGCTTTTGTCCACATCAGTGGTGTGTTCCCAAATGGTTTGCAGCAAACTGGAAACAGAACCACCAAAGCCTGTCTTGTAACTAAAACTTTGCTCATTGCTTCCCTTCCATGCGGGTCAGATTTATGAAGTGCACAATGATTATTTCTCCTGTTAACATATTCTCCCATGTCCGCAATGGTTCTCTACAGCTTCTCTAAAGATACCAATATACTGAGATTAATCTATAGGTGGGCATTTAATATTTTAATATTGAATATTTAATATCTGGTGTCAACTGACATAACGCTGCCTGTCAATCAATCCTGGAGGCAACTGACCAGTCAGCGATCACATTTTGTCCCAAATTTATATGCCCCTTAGCTGAAGGAACTGCACACCCTTGTTGTGCAATTAGCCATGGAGGATAAAATCCGACTGTAAGTTTAAAGCCACTGAAATGTCAGACTTTTACAGACTCCAAGGGGGCTGCCCATCACAGAAGGGGAAGCAAACACTGTTACCAAGCTCCCAGGGATTTATCTTTCTCTTTGTCCGTCGACTCACGAGGAGAGGAGTCCTACACTGGAGAGACCCGCTACATATGCAGGCTGGATCATCGCTAAGTCTGCAATATGTCTTCTGCACAATCAGAAGCCGGAGTAAGAAATCAGCCCCTATGCCGAAACCAGCTTTGTGATTTTTCTCAGCTGTCGGTGGTAACCTGAGGCTCGGCTGCGTGGAACTGTTTCCTCTGACATATCGAACTAAGTGCGCTGCAGCCTCCAGCAAACAAACACAGCCACGCTGGAAAGGCCGTGCAAAGATCACCATGATCCACAGCCGAGCACGGACTACCGGAGCCATGTAAGCGCATCCCAGGCCAGGTTTCATGAGGAGTTTCCTGTATCTGAGCCAGCCACTTGCTTGCTTCTCAGACAACCAGTTTGGAGTGATTCACTGCAACCGGATGCCCCATTGCCACAACTAGACAAAGGCAGAGGTTTGGCAAAGAAATAAACAGGGACAGTTTGGAATGGTTTACTTTTAATGTGTTTTTTTCTGTTTTGTTTAAGGTTTGACTGAGTAAAAGACCAGGAGCTAGCATTCTTCAAACAAAGCTTTGCTGATGTGTTTGAGTGTGTTTTTACGGTTATAACAAACTTTAATTCTATAAGGGTTTTATACATGGGATATTAATGTTTATGTTATGCTGTTCAGTCTTAATGACCAAATACAGCTTAAAGGTCTTTTAAATTAGCACCGAATGTCCGCTAGCATAGCGGTAATAACATAACTATGGTTTGTTTTCAACATAATGTCTTCGTCTCACCCCGCCACTGTTTACAGTGCTACGGGCACTATTATACCATTAATAGGGAGCATTAATGTCGATTTAATAGTGTTTTATGTAACTTCAAGGTAAACTTAGGTTAATGTAAACAAGGGCCACTTGAAGTGCCCCAACACGCCATTGCCAATCTGCTACAGCGCCCTCTAGCTTCCTAAATTACCGATTTGAGTCTGAATTATTTCCAAGAGAAATAATTATATTATTAAAAATAAAGTGTTCTAAGGCTTAATGATTCTTACTTAGCAAATCATTCTTTAAAATTTTGTTTCCTCAAATAATGTTTTGCATAACTAAGATTTGCATTGGGAATGGGTTGCACATACCAAATGTTGTTCTAAATTAGTTAAGCTAATTTTACCTCATTTCATATTCTTAGATGTGCTGTGAACCCAAGATCACTGAACTATTCTTATGATGATGGTTTTCAAGTACTTTATTTTGCCCCTTTGTTATTTTGTGTGTACACAGTTCCTTAGCTTCTTATCTTAATTTTGCTTAGTAGTTTAAGTTTCACTAGCCTAGTAGAGAGGATTTGTTGATTGAAATGTAATGTTAATTCAGATAACAGCATGCTATAGTGGTATTCTCTGGATATTGATTTATTTATGTTAATAAATTCTTGAACTTGAAGAAAAATTGTCACTCCTTTATTCCATATGTGTGTAGAGTTTACTGTTTAAAGAATGCCAGGGTAGCGATCTTAAAATTGCCATCACGTCAATTAGTTGCACTGGATTTTATTTAGGAGTATCAGAGTAGAGAGGACAACAAAGAATGATTTTTTTTTTTTTTTCATATTTTTCCACTTGATAAGCATGGCCTACTTTGCATTTGTCCATCATTTATTATCCCAATAAATACTACCGTTTTGGCAGCATGAAAACAGTGTTTCCAAGACACTGTAAATGAAGACATAGTATGACTGCTACATGGGATTTTGTTTTTTAAATAATGGTTGGTCAAAAATGCCTTCATCACTGTTTACATTTTAGTTTTGTCTGGAAAGCTATTGCTGAGCTATTTCAAGTTTAAATGAAATAAACTGAAAGATTGTTCAACCTAATTACTCATTGTATTGTTTGAAAGCCACAGTGACAGTCTAGCGACCACCCTACAGAATGTCCTAATCAATACAGCAGACAGAGTAAGTAAGACAGAGGATGGGTATGTGTGACACAAAACCAGGATTAGGCCTGATTAGGGCAGTTTTAACATGTCCTGCTGATTAGGGGTCACTGAATCTGACCGCTAATTACTCGTGAAGTGTGGCTGGCCGCACAGACAGGACAGCAGCCACTGGAGGGACAGGCAGCCCAAACCCGTCCCCCTCCCTCTCAAAGCTTACCCTTGTCCACTTTCCACCCTTACAAAGGGGGTCCTGGAGCCCCTTTGATTGGGTCTGCTGAATTGTGGAGAGGGGACTTGAAAAAGAGTCCCATTTCCCTTTTGCTGTGCTGCCACCCCCTGCAGGGAGGAGTCAATATACCCATTCTTTGCTTTCGTATAACCAGCTGGCTACAGCGGTGCAAATAAACACTCCAGGTCCACCGGCCGGCATCTATCTGAAACAGAACCTTTGTCTTGTGTGGATTGTGCTTTAATTGGTGTTTCTGAGACAAATTCTAAGTGAGATTTGAATTTTCACTGATAGGGTTTTAATGAACAGAGAATAAACCTAAAATCCAACTAAATAAAGCCAATTAGAGGGAGTTCTCTTTGGGTTGTGTATTATAATATTTTGGATGAACACAATATTTAAAACCACAGAGTTACACATTCAGAAGTTTGATCAAAAGAAAGTTAAAACCAGATATGTTGATAAACTGTTAAAAAATAACTTTTCGCTCCCACTTTCTAACATTAAATACAATTTTAGTTTTTCTGTTTCTGGTCCTATAGGATTAGCAAAAAATTTTATGAGAGAGATCATGTTTACTGAGTGGATATTTAGACACATTTGAGTTAAACTGAGTCACACCTGTGGATTGATTTCAAGGAAACACTTCAAACAAATTACGTCCTTGTGTGGAATCACAAAAAAAAACACTAAATCAGTGAAGATATCAGGAAGTGAACTTTGGATTTCCACAAGCCTGGTTCATCTGTGGGTACCCACAAATACAGCGAGAATTCATATTGCAGACAAGGTTACACATTCACTCCTGTAGATTAAATCCTAAATCAGAGAACCAAAAATATGTCTGATCTGCCATATCTGTTTTGTTTTGTTGTGTCTTAGACTGTCCTAGCCTAGAATGGGTCATGTGACCTAGAGTGCTGCTCTAGGTCACATGACCCATTCAGCGATGGATCCGACCCTCTCAAGTTACATAGACAGCTTTTTGAGAAGTGCAGCCCGAACGTAGCGTCTATATGCGCCAAGTGGTGTATATTGACCTGATAAATAATTTTATATATCTCAAATTAAGCTAATACTTGGGTCCAAACTTAGAGTGCTGCTTTAAAGTCAAGAACTGAATACAATTCAGAATTTGTGCAACAACTTGAATACTGATGTTCTCAGTTGTTCACCATTCAATGTGAGTGAGCTTGAGGTATTTTTCAAAGAAGAATGGGTTAATATGTTCTGTAGATCTGCACACCTGGTAGAGACATACCCGAAATCCCTTGTAGCTGTAATCGCAGTGAAATATGGTTTTACAAACGTATTGACTCTGGGGAGCTGAATGTAAACTGCCAAGCACGCTTTCCTGAAATTATTTGTAGAAAAAAAAAAAAACACATACATTCCTTTTGTGTTGATTAAACACATGACGGACTGCTGAATTACATTGACATTTCTAGCTGCTATGTGGCAAAATGTAAAGAAGGCAAAGGGGTGTACATGCTTTTGCAAGGCACTATGGATCCCCTTAAAATAAATACCCATTCATGTATTCATTTGTTTTCCTAACCAGTAAAGAAATTACCTGAAGATGAAGACGGTGATTTTGTGAGCGATTACACATTTTACTGCTATGGTCTTACAATTTCTAGCCTTCTTCAAGCTTGTGTTTGAGAACCAAACGTAGGTTATACTCACAAGTGATCAGCTTCACACACAGCAAATTCATCTAAATTCACATTAGATGTGAAGAAAATCCAACTCCTTTTGCAATCTTAATTATGATTTTTATTGCATGCAATTTGTCTTTTTGCAGACTTTGTAGAGAATCCAACCTCCCCCCAACCACTACCACCCATCCAAGCTACCACCCATTGGTCCCCTGTCCATGGCACTCAAGAGGACGAGGGAAGCGGGGTAAAGGAACATGGGATTTAGGGCGTAATCCTGTTTGTCCTCAGGGTCACATGCTCCACGGAGTTTAGATTGTCAGCTACTGTCTGGAAGTTTATTCGAGGGACAAACAGCAGTCTAATTGTAATTCCCTCTGGAGAGCAGTCAGTGTCTCCTGCTGAATGCTGGAGAGGAGACAGGTTGTTGCAAGATGATAATTGAAAAGAAAGTGGGTGGTCCTGTTTGGCCCCCATGGCCCTCTGGGACAGTCATATTGAGACTCCTGCGTGTTTTGGAGGGGGCAGATTAGCGCATGTTATATTTGAAGAAATCATTATGTCCTTCTGGGCTTAATTTGACACACATAGTTATTGAGTGATGGCTGCTTCTGCCGTCTTTTGCCATTCATGTTAGATTGTGTGTGAGAGAGTTTGGCTGTTTGCTGTTGGATCATTGCCCTCTATTAACTTGCTCTCTGAGCTCTTCTACAAGCCATTATGAAATTCTGTCCTCAAGGTTTTAAAATCCTGTAATTTTACTTGACAATTTAAAATTTGCCATCACCTTTTAACTTGCAATTGCGTTAATTAAATTCTAACAATGTGGTTACTTACTGAAGATCAATTCAAATGTTACTAGAAAGGCAGCAACATGTTTAAAAAGTAATAAAAGTAAGACACTCTTATTGGCGCTCACACTTTAAAAAACAACAACTTTGCAGCAGCGAAGACTCGCCGATCTTACCCACTGCTTACCTTCGCTGAACTGCTCTCCAGTCCCAGCCCTATTAACCCGTAATCCTCACACTGGCAGCTGGCCATTACCGTAGCAACGATGAGATGGGAAAAAACTGCTTTGCTGGTTCAAACGTAAAAAGGAGTGCCGTGAAGGACGGAGATGAGCTCTTTTGTCCTGTAAATTCGCCTTTTTTCATATTTCTGAATGCAGGAACTCCACGGCTAACAAATTTTCACTTCATCTCCTTATCTGGGCTGTTTAAATATGATAATTAAATCTCTTTGGTAGTTTTAATTCTGTTTTTGGTTATTTTTCACATATAAAGACGTTTTCCAAGGGTGAACGTATAAAGAACCCTCGCATAACAGCCAGATGCATGAATGCATGTTTTTATTCGTTTATGATTAACTTGATCCGTGTTCAGGATAAAATTCCGTTTCTGTATTTTAAAATTGTTGATATTTTTTTTTCCCTTCAGAAAGCTAAAATATTCTTTGTAATCACATTCAATGCTTTTAGCTTAAACACTTCCAGTTCCATCTTGCTTTTTGTTGGGGGACTCCTGCAAGCTCATGAATGCAATGTTGCAATTTTACCCAAAGCAACCTTCTGAAGATTGTTTAAAGGAAGAGTAAGACGTTGAAGGACCAGGTTAGGAGAATGCATGTTTTTTTTTTTTTTTTTTTTTTTGTCTAACTAGGTAGGACAGAGGGGTGGGGGGGCATCCCTTATTAGAAACCCATGTCACATTCTCCTCTGTGGCGACCAGGACTCGCTGCACTGCCAGTAATCCCCCTCCAAGTCCCCGTCTGCATCTTATTCAGTTTTCTCATAAGTAGTTAGAGAAACTGTTTTCAGTTGCCACTAATAACTACTGACCTCCAGTGACACAGGCCAACAATGGATTTTTCAGACCTGAAACGCACAGCTAAAAGAAGCTGATTAGGAACTCAAGAGGCTTGAAGCAGGAATCAATGGTTGCTCTGTCCTGCCACGGTGCTTCCAGCATGGTGCGGATGATTGTGGGACCTCTATTAGTTATGCCTCATTAAGTCCCACAAACTCCTTTTTTAAAGAAAATCAGTTGGCCTGGTGCTGAAATCTATTACGGTCGGGAATCCCCCACTGAGGTGCTTCTGCATCCTCGCTTTGAGACAGAAGAGGCTGAGGAATGACCTGTTTTGGAGTTTAATAACTTTTTCTAATGTTGAACTTTGATGACGCTATATTTCCCCTAACTTAGGTATTTATTTTAAATTGATTTTCTGATTCTGCTTTTTGAGTGTTAACAGAACAGTTGTCTGCATAATTCAACTAGTGCCACAGTCCTATAAGGAAATAAATGTAAGTACTGGAAAGTCTAATTGAGAACGTCTCAAGAAGGAATTACATACATTTTAATGTCTTTTTCTTTCCAAAGGTATAGGCCTTAATGTGTTAAATATGGCCCTTTTTTGTGTTTGTTAACTGTTTAAAGTCTGATCAAAGAAATTATGGCAAGAACGATTTATTGATGTTTTAAACAAAACAAGAACGTCTTTTTTTTGTTTTTCTTTTTTTTCAAAGGTTTTTATTTACATCATGGGGACATACCAAAATACTAAAATGTTACAACCTGTATGCCTAATAAAAACATATGACACCATTTTACATTTCTACAGAGAATGTATAAATCACATTTAACAATATGCTTACTTGATACACCCAGTTTTTGAGGAGTATGCTAACTCTGTTAACCCTATATCACCAAGTGTGTCCTTTTTGATACAGGACCTCTCCTGATATAATGTTAGCACATTCCTCAAAAACCTGCTCTATCATGTAAATATGTTGTTAAATACATTGTACTAATTCTCTTTAGAAATACACAAATTGTACTAAATAATGTTTTAGATATGATTACATGACAGTAAAAGCTTAATGCACACCCTTTGATACAAATAATATAAAACCAATTTCAAACCAATTTCAAAGATAAAATTACTTAGTTAAAAGCATCCATTGAGAAGCTCAATATCTGAATTACCTAACAATTATTTCTAGTAGGGCTAAAGCTTAAGAGAATACCTCCTAAGTTGATCAGGTCTAAATTCAACATCTCCTTCTTTACTTAATTTGGAATTGATAAAACACACGTATTTGGTTATACAAAATCTAAGATTCGTGTGCTTGACTTTATAATGCCAAATCTCATTTTTGATACAAGCGTCCCCTTAGACCTCTACCTCTTCAACAGTAAGAATTGCTTTCTAAAATCTAGAATTTCTTTGAAATATTTTGATTTTTGAACGTAGTTTTTGGCTACTCAAAAGGATCATTTCCCTTTTGTGAGGCAAAAAGCTTGCAGTGACTAATTTTCCTGAAAACTAAATAGATCCGGCACTCACGTTGCTCACAGAAGGACTGTCTCTCCTTGGCCGATTACAAGGGCAGTAACACTAATTAAAGCCTTTCAGACTTGGTCAATTCAGTCCATTCGTTTTCTCTTAACAAATATACAAAAAATGGATCTTGCCACTTATGATCATTTTGTAAGATTTGGTCAATATTGAGAGAAAGAGAGGCAGTTACGGTGGTAGAACCATGCATGTGGAAGTGAATGTAGAATATTAAGCCTGAATCACTGGCTTTATGATATCGTATACTACCATTAAAAATATCACATGAAGTGGACCTAAATCAACCTATCACTCTCCTTGTGTGTGTTTCAGGAATAATCGGCCTCATTCACTCCACCACTCAGAAACTAGGCCAGACCCTGCTTTTAGCTTTCCGGTTTAATTGCCTCATCGCTAAGACTGACAATATGGAACAATTTCTCATCCGGTTCGAGCAGCACAACAAAACATATTTGATTTGTGTATGATAATAGTTACATGTTGGGCCCATGTTTCCGTGTAAACTATGCTGCAAACAGTGTGGAGCCCTTGCCAATTAGCGCTCTCTAGGTTGCTAGGTCGCCATGGTCAATTGAGGAACACATCAATAGGACTTGAAAAGGTTTCTCTGCGATCAGACCTTCTGACATATTAAGTAGAATAATGGGGAGGAGGAGAATTGGGTGGAGGGGAATGGGGGTATTGCAGGAGACTGAAGCAAGGCTTCCTTCTGTGTTCACATTATGCAGTGCAACCTGCAATTACCTGAGAAGAATAGGCAAAGAAATCCTTTACATCAGTGAAACACAATATCCTCTGCTCCATGCTTTATTATAACTGTATATAGCATTGAAGTAATGATAGAGACCCCTTCCAGCCCTGATGGAAATATCTGCTTTATATAATAGAGGTAATTTTATATAATGCATGAGTTATTCAATTGCTTTGTCTGTGTTTGTAAATGTACATGAGCAAGAGTGCATATGCATGACCAGGGTTGTTGATCACATCTTTTAAGCAGCTTTTGTAGCTAGATTCACATGCTGCAGCATCCAAACTTTCCAGGCAGAAATGACAATACCACCACCAATTACAGAGACAAACTTGTCTCATATCTGCTTACAAAAAGAGGTAAGCTCCCTCACAATCTACTGATAAACTGAGAGCAGCAACACGCACAATAGCCAGTGATTACCTAGCATAGCCTATTAGTGTGCAATAACTGTGGCTATTGAAAAGAGAAAAGAATGGCTTCACATCCACTTTCATTTCATGCGGTCCACCATCAGAAAGCTTTGTTGACAACTCATTCAGGCCATAATTTCGACAGAAAATCTATCAAGAAACGCATTGCAACACCAAAGTGTGTGTTATGGAGTGCATCTGTAGTTTAATGGCCTGATCAGACAGTCTTCCGCAAGTGTTGCCGTGCTTTATTTCCAAATGTCAGGTGCATATTGGCTCCGGCGATTCCTTCAAGTGCAGGGATGATAACACATATACATACAGCTGTCAGGTATGTGGAGGGGATTCTCTTTGGAAATGAAGGCCCTCCAAGGTCTCTGTGAAGCTACACTGATAGCCACCATCACCATCATCATCATGACAGGGAGATGTGAGTGAGAGGATTGAAAAATCATTTCTGAACGTGTCTAAATGAGCACAGGAAATGAAAAATAAGGTTATCAGCTGCAGCGGGCTGAATTCGATATTTTTTATGACAGAGGTAAAAGGGTACTGACAGATATGGCCTTTATTTGCCAAAATTATCATTATTATTATTATTATTATTATTATTATTATTATTATTATTATTATTATTATAGGTAGTATGCAAATAATCGGAACAAAATGAAATGTTAACAATGTGGAATTACGTGTATCACCTTGAGGTTTCTTTTACAATTACATCTACCATACATCAGAATATGAATACTTTATTTATCCCAAGTGAAAATATCTGAAAATTTGAAAACTATGAAACGGAGAACAATAAAAGAGAATAGAAAACACAACATATAAAGATGAGAATGAATATGTGAATGTAAAGTACTCAAATTAGGTTCAAGTGGAAACAACACTAAGCTTGCTAAATCCCATTTTAAATCTGCAGTATTGTACAAAATGGTTTAGCACGCGTGACATGCTATGTCAGATATACAACTTCAGATTGGTGTAGGCTGAGGTTTTATTGGAATTTGCGTCACATATAACAAGATGTTTAACTGTGATTGTCCACTATTACACAAAATAGTGTAAATTAAAATAGTTTTTGTTCAGTCTATTTTAAAAATTATTTCAAAGAATTAAGCTTTATTGGCATAGAAATATGTTCAAATATTTTACTGATACGGGAGCTTCATTTGAGCATAAATTAACCTGTAAATAGTGGGAGGGGTTTTAAGTTGTATTGCACTGTTGGAAATGAAAAATAATATGTTTAGATTATTAAAACAGATTTAAATTATGTTTAATGCTTTGATATAATAATAATAATAATAACAATAATAATAATAATAATAATAACAATAATAATAATAATAATAATAATAATAATAATAATAGTAATAATAATAATAATAATAATAATAATAATAATAATAATAATAGTGCATGTATAATTAATATTAATGTGGTATAGCAATAACAACTGACACATATGCTACGCTATTCGCCCTTATTACAGTAATTGGCTGTAATTGTGTATTTTATGAAAGCACACACATTCACAATAAAACTGTCCAATTAGACGGCATCAAAACGAAGGTCTGGGCCTGTCACAGAAAATATAATTAATGTAACTAAATAGGTTTTGAGGAAAAAAATAGGCAAACGTATAGAAAAGTATATTGCATAAATAAATGTCTGTTTCAAATGTGCTGGAAAGTGCTAAAGATGTTAAAAGAGGTGATGTCTCGTATGAAAGCCAGCCCTCCAAAATGTCACCTGAACAATGCTGGCTCCCTCATCGACCTTGCTTTCCAGCTCAATTTGGTCTCAATAACAACATAATGAAAATGCACTCCAAAACAGATCCCCCTTTAAAAAATTACTTATTCAGGAATAGCTCTCACACTTCAAGTTATTTATTGTTAACGTTCACTTGGTTTTGAAACATATACAGCAGCCATCACGCATTTCTTCCTTGTTGTTTTTAACTTACAAAAAAAATATTAAAGAAAACATAACTGTGGACGCTATAACGATTATCATACAGTTAAAACGCATTGTGTGAGTATGTGTGTGTGTGTGTGTGCGTGTGTGTGTGTTAGCCAAATATACAAATACCTACTTTATTCAATAAGTCTAATCAAATGAATACATTAGTTTACAATATTAATATGATAAAATACCAAAGAAGGAGTGGTGGTTTTAGTGGAGTTCGAACCTGATCCCACCTTTCCTCCCCATCAGTACAAAGAAGTGAAGCAGCATTCCTTTTCGTTTCAACAACATAGACTACGTTTAAAACATCGTGAGGAAGGTCCAAAACATGAATTACAAAAAGGTCCAGAAAACCACACGGTTGCTGTCGAGGGCGGCCATTTGTGTTCAAAAATAGACTCCCTCTGTCAGAGATGTCAGGAAAATGTGCCCTGATCAGTTTGTGCGCCTCTTCGCGCCTTGCCGTCTGACCCTTCGCCACCAAAGGCATATATATATATATATATATATATATATATATATATATATATATATATATATATATATATATATATATATAAAATGTTTCTTGTGGGCTCATCCGCTGGTTCACGTTGAAAAAAGTGGAAAGTAACAGTACTGTTGAAGGTCCTACCACGTTCTGCCGTACAGGAGGTTTGAGCTGACCATGTTACTGGTGTAATCTACAGCAGATGTGTCTATCTGGGCCATGTTCAGCTGACTGTGGAGCGAGGGCGGACTGGGCGACATCTCCTCCAGCTCCAAAGCGTTCACCTGCTGCTGGCTCTGATGCTGCCCGAGGCTGCCGGCTGAGGACGCGAGCACCACTCCGGCTCCGTTCTGCTGCTGGCTCTGCTGTTGGTTCTGCTGCACCTGTTGCTGGTTCGGCGTCGGCGTGTTGGAGCCGTTCTGACACGGCTTACCGTCCTTTACCAGAACAGGCACTGCGACGCGCCGCGGGGACTGCGCCTGCTGTTGGCACAGGCTGCCGTCCTGTTGCTGCTGCTGCTGCATCTGTTGCGCCGCCTTATCCTTGGCCTGGCGCTTCATCTTGTACCGGTGGTTCTGAAACCAGATTTTCACCTGGGTCGGCGTCAGGTGGATCATGCTGGCCAGGTGTTCCCTTTCGGGCGCCGACAGGTATTTCTGCTGCTTGAACCGCCTCTCCAGCTCGTAGACCTGAGCCTGAGAGAACAGGACGCGCCGTTTCCTCCTGGGCGCAGCGTGCAGAGCTGGCATGGCTTTGCTGGCGTCTCCCATCCCCGTCAGGCTCCCCATGCCACTCATGTTCATACCTGTGGAAGGTCCCATGAATCTAGAAACTTAAAAATATACATACATATACGTGCGTTCAATAAACAGAAGAGGAGAACACTATTTCGCCTGAAATATTTTTGTTAAAATTCAAATTATTTATTGGACTTAGAGAGGAGTTCATAAAGCGTATAATAATAATAATAATAATAATAATAATAATAATAATAATAATAATAATAATAATAATAATAATAATAATAATAATAATAATAATAATTTTAAATGAGTCGCGTCAGACTTGAAAGAATGATCTCCTTTTCAGTTTAATCATTCAAAATATCGTAAAATATTATCTTCGAATGAACAATCACATATTTTCCCTCTTTACAGAATCAATGTTGAACAGTATATTGAGTCATCTGAGTTTAATATGCTTACACAGTATCTATTTTTATATATATGAGGAGGGGGAAAAACGCTAAAAGTGCAAATAAAGGCAGAATCGAACTTACTTGTGGAGTATCTTGGATCAGGGTTGGCGCTGTACCATCCCGTGGCTGCTGCAGTATTCCGCATGCTTTCCTGGTACGACGGGAGGTCTCCCATGTTGCCAATGCTCCCGTTGCAGTATCCCCCCATTGCGCCGTGGGAGAACTGGGAGACGGTGTGCGGCATGTGATAAGTGGTGGCCACGGTGGCGTTGTGGCCCATGGAGTGCTGTTGCATGCCGGTCTGAGACACCTGAGGCTGTCGGTAGGCTCCCAGTGGAGAGGTTAGATTCCCTGCGCCGTCCATGCCACTGAACTTCTTGTAGGTCTCCTCGATTGGACTCAAAATATCTGTCACTGAAAAAGGCGTTGTATGCTTTGGGCTCAACGACATGATTCAGAAAGCAGGTAGATTTTTTGTGTTTGAGCAGATCAACCGTGTTGTTGTATCGGCTCTCTCCTTGGTGGATGTCTACGTAAGAGAGTGCTTGGAGTGCGCCTGAGATCCTATTGATCGCCTTGGAGAAGGAGGCGAGCCCAGGGCGCTCTTAGCCCGGGTTTATTGGAGCCAGGAGCCAGGTTTACGACAAACACCGGGGGGGCGGAGCAAAACTCCTAAACCAGCAAACAATGATCATTGACATTTTTTTTAGGGGAATAATTCATGAAAACGCACTTTGCCTTGTGCTAACTCCTGCAAACGGACAAAACTGATATTACAATTGGCGAACGTGTTCTTTCTGACAACTTTATCCAGGTGAGGGGAGCTCATGGTGTTCTGTCGACCAGCTGATCTTCCCACATATGACTATTTTGCGTCAGTAGGGAATTCCACTCTTTCCAGAAACTTTGAGAGCTCTTTGAACAGACATAAGGGCCACCGAGTATCATCAAAGAGCCACAATGAAGTTGCATGACCAGCTCATTTGGTCTTCTTGAGCATCATTTTACCCCACCAGAGAGGGGCAAGCCCAAATAAGATCAAAATGGCAAAAAAAAAAAAAAAAAAAAAAAAAAAGTATGAAGAGAAAGGCATTGGGGATCTTTTTTATGTTCAAGTCATAAATCTTTAAACATGGTTGCAACCCCACTCCCCCATCCCCCCAAAAGAAAAAGAAAAACGTTCAGCTCTGAAATGTTAGGTATTTGTTGGAGTACACCTGTTAAACTTTAGGCTTTAAAAAAACAGTCATGTTCCCTAAAACAGAACTGTTTCGATGCTTTTTAACAAAACAAAGTCAATATTTCAACTTTGTCTGGTTTTTGCAAGTTATCTTTTTTTTTCATATCATATTTAAAAACACAAGGCTTTTCCATTCATGTTGTTATGATAACCGAAAAAGTTATAAAAACACATGGCACACTTTTAAAATATGTTGAATAACTTATCTGCTCTGCAGATATTTAAGAAAAATACTAACTTTGTAAAAGAAGTACTGGTTTCACCAATGACTGTGTCAAAAATGATTGCAGCAGGTTAACATTTATTTTCAGAAAAACACTTTTTTTATGTTAGGCTGTTTACTGGATACATTTACTGAAATAAAGATTCTATGTTTCTAACATTGGTTGTTTTTATTTCTAGCTTTTGTATCATAAATAATACTGTAGGCTTTTACTGCCCTGTTATTGTTTTAGGTCCCTTATGGAAACACGTTGCACTCCACAACAACCTTTTTTATCCAACATAGACAATTTTTGAACAAAGTACAAACTTTGCTAAAGAGATAGAGTTTTCAGCAAAAACTTGCATGAAAAAGTATATATTTGTTGTATATTAAAGTCTTACAAGATAAATAATTGTGAGAACATTTAGTTTTTTTTTTTAATTAACTGATGCGTTTTGCAACAAGAAACAATGTTTGAAATATTGCCTGGTTTTCTTTGTATCATAAATGAAACATTAGACTTCCTTGATGATGCTATTGTTATAAATACTTTATAAAAATAATTGACGTACTTATAAAATACATTCAGCAACATATACAATCAATACAGCCTGTTTTGTCCAAATGTCCAGACCTAACACAGTTTTCACCAAAAGTGTTTTGTTTTATCAGTTCCATTTAAACCTGATGCTGTTTGGACATATTATTGTAGACTTGTGTATTTAAAATGCTCTTAGAAGGAATAATGTGTGAGAAAAATCTTATTTTTATGTGATTTTGACAAGAAATGTTAAGTTTTTAACAAAAATACATCTGGTTCTTTACATTAGAATTGAGTAGAGAGTAATTATTATAAGTGCCGTGTAAAATAACACATGGAACACTTGGAACACATAGAAAATATGTTTAATGGAATATTTACTTGATGGAGAATATTTTTAAGTACAGTTTATATAAAGAGAATGTTTTTTTTTTTTTTTTTTTTTTTTTTTTTACAAGTTATTGTTTCTTTTTGTATCACAATTGATACAGAAAACTATTGCAATCATGTTATAACCAAGAAGTTACATTCTTAATGCCTTATAAAACTCATAACACGCTAATTAAATATGCTTAGCAACAATTGAGACATCGGATTTAAGAGGCAAGTTACTGACTTTGTTAGTACTTGAGAAATGTCGGATCACCCAGGAATACAAGTATCAAAAACAAAAGTTAGAATTTGTTTGCAAAATAGGTTCTGTCCCTAGAAAGTCCAAGTAAACCAAGCCCAGCTTGGCAATGTTCAGAGCTGATTCACTCTGGAGACAATTTTGCTGGCTTTAAATCCTGAAATCTGGTCTGCAGTCTTGACCCGACATTGTAATCTCTGAGCAAACTAACTGGCGCCAGGGGAAGAAAGGGAGGAAGAGCGAAACAAGAAAGAGGTCAAGGAGGAAAAGCAAATTATAATGATGAACAACAGCACAAAACACTTTGGTTGTAGACGCTCACATGGGTTAAAACTTCTCAAAATGTGCGCATTTCATATAGATTGGCCATTAATTTTCAGCGAAATAATCACAATTTCAGGCTTGTTTTCAATCTAGAGAACAAACGAGGTTTTGTGATGCAGATTTTTGCTTCGTTCTTTTTCTTTTGCGGAGGAAGCCCTCTTCTCTGCTGCGCGAAGCCACTAATGAAATTTACCATGGCATGATGGCGGCGAGCAGCTACCTACCCTAATTGAGCAAATGAAGATGTGACATGGTCAGCCATCAATTATAGGAGCAATGCGAGGACGCCATTCTCCATCGTTAAAGTTGATAACATAAACGCAATAAATCGTTGGTGCCGCCGGATTTCTCTCATTGTTTCCTCCACTCTTCTCTCTCCCCTCCAGATGCCAGGACGGATTTAACCTGAAGTGGTTCATCTTCATTGTCGCCGAGGCGAAAGGAAATCGTTGGTCGGGCTTCTCAGAAAAACACTGATAAGATACAAAACGTCATCTTTCACACGACGCTTAATACGCGTGATAAATGACCCCATTTTGTTTTCAATTGAAGCAAAACTTTATTTTATGATTTGAAAAAAAGTAAGATTTCCTTCTTGCCAATATTTCTTGTTCCAACCTTCGTGCGCAATTCCCGACTCGTTTTGGGAAACGATGTATTGAGTAAAAAAAAATAATAAATAAAAAGAAGAAAGAAAGATAGAAAGAAAGAAAAAGGGAAAAAAAGAAAGGTAGGCCTCGGCCCAGACCTCTAACATTATGTAAATGAAGCAAACCTCTCAACCTTGTGGATTACTGAGTCAGAGAGCAGGACCCTGTAGTCCGCAACCCCCCCTCCACATCAGGATCCCATAAAAATCTGGAGCTCGATGGCTTCATAACGCTTACAAAAGCGTAGACTTCAGATTAATAATTTTTAAAATCTACTTTAACTTTCTAAAGCAGGGAATAAAATACCACAAAACGCAGCTGGAGGGAGATAAACGCGCCTGACAAGGTGGGTTAGTAGCTAATCCTTGGATTTTTGCAACTGAAGTAGTTTTCTCTGACATCTTTCTTTTTATAGATGTTTATATTTCTGAATGCATGATGAATTGTGTTGAGCGACAATCTGTCTGTACGATCTCTAGATTAAAAAATGGGCCTTTTAAGGATACGGCTTGAAGGCACACAGTGAAGAAAATTACTTTTTGCTTCTCTTTGGCAACTAACGCACCAATTAAGAGCGCTTTTGAATGCATCTTTACCGTGATAAACTATTGCAGATAGTATTTCTGACTCGTTGGCCATGCCATAAAAAGAGAGGTTTACTGTCCATTTAACAATTAAATGTGTCATTATGTCTGAAATTGGGTCCCAAAAGATTGATATTTGCGCATTTATTGCGCAAATAAGTGTGTTCAAATTTACATAATTCGATTCTCCTCTTTTACGCTTTTAAGCCTTTATCTGGCCGTTTAACTGTTGTTTACCAGAACCCAATAACAAACCATTAATATCACTTGTTTATATCCTACAAACAACCTTTTTCCGATACCGTCACCCCTCCCTCAGCTCCAAGTAGCAGATGGATCCAGGCGGCCTGGCTCCTGAAGTGCTTTTTCCCATCTCGTTGATGCGAGTTCAATACCCTGAGAGATGCGTGGAGATCGCTGAAGGGCCAGGTCCTGACCTGCCAACTCAATCGCACACCGGCACGCAACGGACAGAGTGCAGAAAACAGCAGGATTTATTTAGACTTGCTGCCCCGATCGTCTCCAATTGAAGTAGTATATTTCTTGTTTTTTTCTCTGTATACAATATGGGTTAATTTACACACAGATACGTAATATTAAATGTAGTATCCAGTTCTGAATGTTGTTTTGTTAAGTATAAACTAATTGGGAATAGATAAACGTCAATACACGTCTGTCCGTGCGTATTTTACGCAGCAATCTTTTACCTTTGTTCTAATTTATTTTCGGTCTTCTTTTTCTTTCTTTTTTTTTTTTTTTTGCAAGTGCATCCGTACATATCCTAAAAAGAATTGAGCGTTATGTGTTCACTTTGGTATTACCGTTTCCAGGCAATAGATGAAGCTGAAAATTATAGATTTTAGCGCGGCGAGCTTCAGGAAAGCGCACGACGTATTCGAAATCCTCATTTCCTAACACATCTAACGACATTAAAGACACAAACGCTGATGCAGTAGGCTTCAAAATTTCAGTTTGATATGCATACTATTTCACAAATACTTTGGATTTAGGCAGCAACAACAAAAAAGATCGACTTTTATGGATGTGATAAATTAACATCACTGCCAGAGTCGCCATTTTACATTTGTTTTTCCCCCCATAAATAACGATAAATTAGTAGGAAAATTGAGGATAAATAATATAAATAATCTATTATTATTTTTGGAGACGCCAAGAATACAATTTAACTTCGAACATTTACACTCAGAGCAAGATTGCTTTCTGTAATCTTAGATTTAGGATTTCAGCCTCCCATGTCCGGCCTACGAGGCTCATTTGTAGCAGAGATTTGTGGAGGAAATTCCACACCTGCGGCCATTGTTGCACCATTTAGATCAAATACTTTCTCTCCTCTTAAATCGCGGCGCAGCGCGAGAGTAAAAAGCGAGCAGGTGCATATCTTTCAGCCGCACTACTTGAAACGTTGCGGCTCCTCTGCTAAGTAGGTTAAAGGTCCTCCCAAGTGGAGAAAGTATGTGACAGACCTCTTGAAGGCCGTATTCTTCTGCAGGAGTTTGCATTCATTCACAATTAATGTGGCTTGATGAACGAAATGATGCTAATAGAGGTCCAAAAAAACAGAATATGGGCTTTAATGGGATGCGGGCACATAATCTTGCAGCTGGGGAAGACGGAGAGCGGAAGAATTGAATGTATTGTAATAGGATTAAAGTGCTGCAGTTTTTCCTTCTAGTTTCACGGTGGTTCATTTAGCGTGGTGCATGGAGATAAGAGGAAAAACAGGAGAGCATAATTTCCACATCTTTCTATTTATCCCCCTGCATTCTTACGACGATGCAAAATGTCTCAAAATCCGTTTATTAGCTCTTTTACTTTGTTTCTGGCGCTAAATTAAAACGTGATATGGTTATCTACCCGTTAAATGGCCGCTATTTCCAGATATCACTCCCATAAAATGGATTCAGACTGTCCATGTTCCTCCTGGCAGGCTGGAAGGTAGAGAGCTATCTGGCATTCTTAACTCCAAATAATATGCGTTTGCAGCTTCATCTGCGCCCCAACCCGGAAGCTTCTTTTCCTTTGACTTTATTTAAAACCTTTAGTTACAATCTAGCTACCACTTTACGGCATTCTTCGACAGGACGCCATCAGTGGTGAGTTGCAGGTGTATCTAAAGTTAAAACACAATGAGTGTGAGGACGTATCACAGTGATGTATATTTTGATTTATTTTATTTTATTTAATTTTAGAGGTGCTAGGTTGCACAGGCTCTTTTTTTCCCCTTAGCTTGACTTTTTTCTGTTCATTTCAATATTTAGTCCAGTGCGTTTTTCCGGTTATATGTTTCATGTTAAAGATAAGTGACCACATTTAGAATTGGGATTTGTCTTTGTACATCAAATGTACAAAATGTTGATGTTTTTTATGAAAATTAAATGTGTCAGTGTTGGTTTTACCCTTTATTTTGTCTTAAGATAACTGACATATAGGTTGAAGCGAGTTAATTCTAATAAACTGTTGTTTTTTTCCTGGACTTGACTCTCTAGGTTTTGTCATTTGTCTATTGAGGTCTTCATGGGTGTATAGTTATTACAGTAACCAAACAATTTACTAATCTGCTCAGCTTCTCTAGGTGTAACTGTAACTGACTCTTTTTCCCCCCCTCCCACTTTAGAACCATGCCAAAACTCAAGAACAGTGTCCGCTGCAGGGCACATTAGATAAAAGTAGTTTGGATCTCTCATCCCAGCTCAAGTCATACAGGCTCACCTGTTCCCATACCAATCACACCTGCCCCTAAAGACACAAATAACCCGATTTGTAACTGTTTCTCCTTCAAAACTGCAATTGTTTTGAAGCAGAAGCGGCTTACGATCGGGCAAAGAGAAAAGCACGGAGGTTGTGGGATTCACAGAAAGATGAGCTATTACAAGCGTCACATAAATCTTCAGCACCTTCCTCAAACATCTGCGATATTTTCAAAGCACCTGATTAATATCGCTGTTTGGAAAGCTTGCAGTACTAGTTTAGCATTCTCTTCCAGATAATGGAATATAACTTCTCATTGCTTCATAGTTTATGCTGAAAGCTAAAAGTTTGAATTCTGGCTTATTGAATAATTTCCTAATTGCACTAAAAATATATTTTTCCTTTGTTCTTTTTATATTTCATCACTTTAGAAATCCTACTATGAGGTGGCTTGGCTGCAGTTGCTTCTGCATTTTAGTGGGGAATTATAGTTTCCACGGACTGTACTCCAGAGAGATCAAAGTCTTTCTGATCACAGGTTTGTTCTTTTAAAATCCATTTCATAATAAAAAATACTTCTGAATACTTCTGATTTAAATCTAGTTGTATATGTTACAATTGTATTAACCTTCTGCCACATGAAGACATGCTTAGGATGTATTTTTTTTCTTTCATTTTTGAAGGATATTTGAGGTTACTGGTTCCTCTTTGGAGTTTTCTTTACACTTGAAGTAAAAAGGATAGAAAAAGCTCATAAATGAATAGATCAATAGGGACGCTCAGGGTTCAAAGACAAGGTTAGAGAGGCTGAGATGGTTTGGACATGTTTAGAGAAAGGATAGATGTACATGGCAAAGTATGTTTAACATGGAGTTGCTAGGCAGGTGATAAAGCAAAAAACCCACGTAGAAGATTCATGGATGTAATGAAGGAGGACATGGAGAGGGTATGTTTGATAGAAGAGAATGCCAGGGACAGAATGCAATGGAGTCAGACGATCTGTTGTGGTGACCCCTAAAGAGAGCGGTAAAAAGGAAGAGGTACTCCTCCAATGGGATAAATTGATTTATTATACAGCCTAGCAAAAATAAAATAAAAGTATAAGAGAACAAGTTGCAGAAGAACCTGTTTCCATATAAGAATGGAGGGCATTATAGGGTGATGGTGAAAAATCCTCAATGACCTTTTATCTTTCTGCTTTTTATTAGGGCAGTTATGCAACTGTAGATCTGCTGTTTTGCACACATGAACCCGAGGCTTTGCACCTTGTTAAAGTTTGGTCTTTGGCCTGCCACACCAGAGAGGCCTCAGACAGCCTTTTCATTAGCTCTTCTTGAGCTCTTTCATCAGTTCTTCGTAGACTACTATGTGTCTGCTGAGGGATTTCGCAACGTGTTACAGTGGAAGAACAATGTGACTCTGGTGGAGATGAAGTAAAAAAGTAATTACCAACCAAATGTTTCAACAGTAATACAAATATTAATTCTGTGTCTGCTGTTACATGTCCAACAGATTAGTCGGTCGATACGTTAATAGTTCTTTAAACAAACGAGGATTGTACAGGAAATTCCAAGAAATAATCGGAATATTGTGAAAAAGATCAATATGTTTTGTCACTTATTTCAGAAAGTGAAAGTCATATTATATAGATTCATTACACACAGAGTGAAATATAAAAAAAAAATTAAGATTTGTTTAAGATTTGTTTATCGTAAGTCTAATGATTATGGCTTACAGATACTGAAAACCCAAAATTCACTGTTACAATGACGACAGTTTGAAAGTGTTTTCTCGCAGGACACATGATTATTTATTGTGATTGGCATTTAAGTCTAAAGCTCTCAGAAATGGTCTGTTACAGTCTACCGCCAAAATCTTTGATTTTACTTGTGTACCTTTGCATTTAATAAAATAAACCTTATTAAATAATCTTGTAGTGTTTACCATAAGTTATCATGCTTTGCAAAGCCCTGTTGGGAGAATCAATCTCCTAGTTATGTCGCCACCACTCCCAACGAAGAACCTTAGTCGATTTTTCTGACCTGTTTGATGACGGGACAGCATGCCTAGCACGTCCTTAGGTTGGATACAGTGATATAAACTTATCTAATATATTTAGAAAGAATTTATATAAAGGCCTATTGCAAGACTCATGTTGAATAGCCTCCTAGAACTAATCTTTATCTTTAAATCGTTATTATTATCTAAATTATGAACTCACTGAAAAAGCTGAAACTTTATTGCTCTTCATATTTCAGACTGATAGGACTATGATTCTTGCTATGGATGCCAACTTTGACCTTGTAAGAAAAAAGAGCTTTGAAAGAAATGTGACTGACCAAGTTAAGTGAGTAAATATTGTCATGTTTCTCTTGTCATTCCTGCATCGTTAGTCAAGTGTAACCCTAAATCATTATCCTTGTGATGTGATTAATTAAATATAACATCTAAATTATGTTTGTGATAGATAACACATTCAATTTTTTTTATTTGCATACGTCAAGTGTTGGGATCCTGAGTTTACGTTTCTTTCAAAGAAACGTAAACTCAGGACATTCGTCTCGTGTTACAGTTAGAGTAGTGTGACTGAGGACTTCAATTTTGTTCATTAATTAGGACTGTAGCAACTTTAAAGTTGGACATTTTCTTGGAACGTAAAACCAGCAGATAAAAATTTTATATAGCTGATGTATTTGAAGCCTCCTGTCGGCATGAATACCATCCATGTTTCTGACTCATGGAGAAAGGTGACCTGATGTCAAAAATGTAAAATCCTCATATGTTTTCCAAATATTCTAGATCCGTTTTTCCCCTCCTGTATTTACCAGCCTTTTTCTCTTTAAACAAGCTGGGAGATCCAAAATATATCATCAGTGAGTCAGAAGGTCAACCGTCGTCTTGACTGTCTGACTGATGCACTACTTCACTGTGGGAGGAGAAAATCAGTAGATCTAGGTTTGTGTATTTTTGCATTTGCTCTTCAAATGAAATTAACAATTTGCATTCAAACTGAAACAAACTGGTCACTATTGTTTTATGTTTTATACTTGGAACAAACATTTCATAAGGGTTAAAATTACAGCACTTTAATCAAACAAATTTTTAGTTGTGCAAAATTCTGCAGACTACGTCACTCTAAACTGTTGGTTTTAGTTTTGCGTGTGCTAGTTCCCTGAACCTGGAGTCACCCACTTCAGATGAAACAGTAAGTTATCTTATTATGGACATAGAGCAATGTCACAGGAAAAAAGCAACTCGGGGGTTGTTCTGTTTTTGGTTTTTTTGTGTGTTTAGGCTGGAGAGTGATCTTCAAACAACTGAGAGACACTGGAATAAAACAAAGATGGAGTCAGTCTCCCAATCAACTCAGAGACCTTGACCGGCAAGTCAGAGGTCAACTGGTACTACAAGCCCAAAATGAAGTGAGGGAGAAATTCTCTCTATTCTCCTCCTGAAATGAAGCAATCTTGGTAAATTTGTTTTATTTAGCTTTTATTTGTACATTACAATACTAACCCCACTCTTTGATATTTACAAGAATATGTTGCTTTTCTTGTCATCAAAGGAAATTTGATTTTTTTATGCATTACTTAAAATATTTATTCACTGTAACAAATTGCATTGTTAAAATATTCTGTAATATTCAGCAATACTAAAAAGCTATATATATATATATATATATATATATATATATATATATATATATATATATATATATATATATATATATATATATATATATATATATATATATATATTGTTTAAAACACAACTTCAGTGTCATCTTTAAATTCAGTGATTATTCAGGTAGCTATTGTCTTCACGTTCTCCTGATTGGCCGGTCTATAAATGTACATGTTGTAGGTTTGTTATCATGCTAGACATGGTTAGATCAAGTATCAGAATAACATGTCATCGTCATGTGCTGATGACATGTTTTTGGTGTTTTGTTTTTTGTAGCTATTACTTATTTATATTCATTGGTTCCAGTTGGGACTGTGCAGTGGTGCAGTTGGTAGTACTGCTGCCTTGCTGTAACGCAACAGTACTGGGTTCAAATCCTGGGGTCTTTCTTCATGGATCTTGCATGTTCTCCCCTGTGCATGCATGGGCTCTCTCCAGGTACTCCAGCTTCCTCCCACAGTCCAAAAACATTACTATTAACTTAATTGGTCTCTCAAAATTACCCTCAGGTTTGTGTGTGCGTGTGTGTGCGTGGTTGCCTGTCCAGTGTGTGTCTCCGTGTTACCTTGTGATGGACTGGCAACCTTTCCTGGGGGGGTAGCCTCTGGCCCAAATAGGTGCCAGCACACTCCTCCAATCGTTTGGCATCTCCCGACTCTCCAGGACTGTTAAAAAGCTGGTCAAAACACCACTGTACTTTCTCCCAGACATCTCCATACCTCTACAGATATGTGATCTGCTTTTCCACACTTCATCCTCTTCAAAGCTGCTTTAAAATCATTCCTAATAATTTCCTTCAGGCCTATTTCTCTGCTTCATCTGTCCTCCTTTCACTCTCATTTTCCTCATTCATCAGCTCCTCAAAGAGCAGACACAGTCTGTTCGTAACACATTCTTCTCTCTATCTTTTATCAGTCTAACCTGCTGTACATCCCTCACAGCTGTCTCCATCTTTAATGGCTCTTCTTTCTTTACCAAAGCAAGAAAGTTTCTCAGATATTTGCTGTATATTTGCCTGTGTTTTTATGATCCAGAAAAAATCCTTCTTTTTGATAATCATTTGTCTGTCAAAGCCAAATGTATCAATCATGGTGCACAAAACCCAAAGAGAACAAACGGCAATGTTTACAAAAAAACAAACATATTATAAAGCATCCAATAAAGAGTACATTTTTCTAAATGAACTCAAGCTTTAAAAATCAGAATTTTCTGGAAAAAAAAACATTCCTGGATCAGGCTTGAAAGAGTTGATTCAACGGACATCAGCTGTGTTTCATAGCAAGTCCTCCATGGACAAAACAATGGAGGTGAACTTTGTAGCATTGTGAATAGTAAATGTAATCATCTCAAACATAATCTTCTATTGAGCTTGCCTAAATGAAAACTCTAATTCATCCTTGGGGGGTCCTCAAATGCTTCCAGCCTTTCTTTATTGTGGGGTGTACTTTAACACTCAAAACCCTAGAAATAAGCACCAAGTTCATTCTTCAGTTTAATAAATACCCTGCTTCCTTTGTCTGAAAAATAAAAATGTCACTTCCAAAAACTTTCAAATCCACACGTTTCCCTGAGTGCCAGTGTCCTCCGTGCTGTTTCAAGTGGCAATATTTTTTGCATAGCTGCTCTCTTTTGTAACAACAATTAAAAAACACCATGCAGGCATAGCAGCAGATCAGTGCAGATCACCAAATGCACTGCAGAACAAAGCAGGATGGTGTACTTGGACTGGGTGCTTGGTTCCAAGGGTACCTGGTTCAGTCCACTTCTCTGTTGCATTAATTGTGGCAGCAGTAAGGGCAGGTAAACAAAGCTGTTAGAGAGTATAGTTGTGACTCAAACACAGCTCGCTCTAGCTTTGTCACCCAGCTACTCGTATGGCCAAATCCATCTGCCAATCTTCCTCTTGTCTCTCTTTGCCCTTGAATGCAATCAGTTGTTGCAATACAATAACGCCCATTTGGATGTCCGGAAGCAATATTATAGAGCGGATTTGAAGTATATAAAAAATAAAAAGCTTGTTTGTACGTCTTTATGCATGAACATTTAGTTGAGTTCACTTTACAGAAACACATTTTCAATGTTTTCCGGAATGGAATACACATTATTACAAAGCTTATACGTCTCCAACTGTTCTCAGTTTTCAAACACAATGTCCATCAGACTGACCACGGTGCATAAAGAGGATGTGCACAGTTAATGCCTTTTTTGTCTCTTGCAAGGAGATGTATATCAGAACGAAAGCAGTCAAGTGAACCAATTCATGCAGAGATGCTTGGTTTAAATTAGAGAATAATTAATCTCCAGTTCAAGTTTAATGCAAGAGCAAAACGATGTACAAAACTCTCTCATCACAACTGGCGGTCAAACAATTACCTCCCACCACAGGCGAAACAGGTTTAACACACATTAGAATACTAAAAAAGAGAGAGAGAGAGAAGCTAGTTTTACAAATTTGCAAAACCAGAACTTTCTAGTGAGAATCCTAGTGTTAATAATTGGGCAAAATAAAATCAACACATGCTGTGTAGTGTGTTTAATTCACTCCTCGAGTCTGCAAAAAGACCTAAGGAGTGAACTAGTAGAAAACAAACAGTTTTCTACTATATGTTTGATGTTGATGGTACATTTAAATAAGATCCACTTCCTTGGACTTCATTTACTGTCACCCGCCAGGCTATTAGTGCAAGATCACACAACAATACCTCCAAACATAATAAGCTGTACACACATTTTACACATGCATGATTGTGTGAATGTCACATGCACTGAAGGAGCAGCATTCCTAAATCAGTCTAGGTTGCCACCAGAGGTGGGTAGTAACTAGTTGCATTTACACAGTTACATTTACTTCTGTAACTTTCTGAGCAAAATGTACTTTTAGAAGTAGTTTTACTGCACTGTGCTTTTTACTTTTACTTGAATAATATTATTACTCAAGTATCACTACTCTTACTTGAGTACAATTTCTGGCTTCTGTACCCACTAGGAGTTACTCCATGCATAAAGAGCTGACTTGTTTTAACCAAAAACGCACAAGAGAGAGAAAAACCTAGAGTTTATGTTAAAGTGAGGCACAAGCTTTGTTATTTTAATGTTATTTTCTATGTGCTGAGCTCATTGAGCCATTTGGAGGTCAAACGTACAGCATACAGTAGATATTGTGACTGGAAATACTTTGCACTTTTCTAATATACTGTATATATATTAACTGCTGTAAGTATTGCTTTCAAGTTTAATGTTGAAAAAAAATATTTAGAAAAGTGTTTCTTTTGTCTTTAGTGTATCTTTTGTCTTTAAAATACCAGAATTTGCACATAACCTTATATTTTTGTCTGTCTCATTGCACAATTTTTAAATATTAAATCACCAGCTGTAATTGTTACTCAATACTTGAGTAGCTTTCTTACTGAATACCTGTTTACTCTTACTTGAGTAATTTCTTGGCTGACTACTTTTTACTTTTACTTGAGTAAAAATATGTTGAAGTAGTGCTGCTCTTACTTGAGTACAATTTTTGGCTAATCTCTCCATCTCTGGTTGCCATCAATTACAATAAAGCTATTAATTCATACATTCCTTCAAACATGTCTCCCAGTCAGCCAGAAATACAGAATTAAAAATATCTATAACATCAATTAGCAGTTAAGGACCAATGTATTTGTTAAAAAAAATTTAAGAATAGCTTTTAGAATTCAATCTGTACGTCAAAGAGGGCATCATGCATCATTGGCAAAGTTATTCCAGAATTTTCTGTGACTTTGTTAAGCTTAGAAATACAATAAACAGCATTGCCAAAAAGCTTGCCTGCAGGTTCAGTCTGTTGGAATTACCCTTAGTGTAGTATCATGTTATAAAGCTGAAGTGCAGTATAGTCATATTCATTAAATGAAAAAAATAATAATTTCAATTAGGCTTGTTTGTTCGAATTAAAGTATTAAATGTACATTTCATTAGGCCTGTATTTCTGCAATAAAAATGTCGTTTTATTGGTTTTATGCAATATTCTAATTTTAAATGTCATGTTTTTATTAGCTGCGAGTACAAAATCGTCAAAACTAACCGAAATAGATGCTAGAAAACATGTTTCTGCGTAATTAAATGTGCTTTTCTTAGTGAATTGAGTTACGTACATAAATGATCTTTTGCATAATATTCTAATTTATTGAATGGGATTGTAAATGAAGTGAAGACCTACCATAGAGGAGGGTAGTGGAGATAGTTCTTTCAGAAAGGAAGGATTGGGATATCCTAAAACATATACGTTGTTAATTTGTATGTCACACACCTATTTTAAAGTCAAACCACATTTTTTTTTTCTCGCGTGAGTGGACAAAACTAGAAAAGTCGTTGTTTTTATGTTTAAAAAAAGGAATTTTTATTCAAGGGTTAATGCCCTAGATAAACCATCACATTCTTTTAGCTCTAAATATTTTAGCGGTGCACCACAGTTTTAGACCCAAAATGCATGCAAATAGCTGCAATTGCTGCACCCCCCACCCCATGCTAACACTCTGGAGATGTATCTCCTACTCCAAAGTATCAGAGCTCTCTAAGTGCTGCACGCGGAGACAGAAACTTTCTAAATCGTGAAGCTGCACATCAATGAGGTGTTTTTACCTATCTGTTTGTCCCCCACTTTGAGACCCTTTTATCCAGAAGTCTGCCTGATAGCCCGTCATTATTTAGATGAAGCCACATAAACACATCGCAAAGCTACTTCAGATCTGGGCAGGTCCGAGACCGCACCACGTGGGAGCGTTTTAAATATGAAACCAAATCAGATTTTTTAACTCTAGAGTGTGCAAAAAAAATAAAATAGGCTTTCCTCCGGTTTCTACAAACTATATTATCTTTGATTCAGCTGTTAAACAAAAGAGTGTTTTTTTCTGAATCTTCATTGTAGAATGAATTTAGAAAAGGTAGCAGTACTTACATGATTTTTTTAAAAATACAATTAAACAAAAAGAAGAGTCACACTATTATAAAAACGTATCTCAGCATGCATTTTTCCCGGATTGAGGGTTCTGTCTATCAGTATTTTAATTTTATTCATAGAAGGTGGAAAAATATCTCAAAACATTGTTTGTAATTTTTTCCAGCAAGAATGAAATACTTTTTCATTAATTAGAAGCTGAAATGATGTAATGAGTAGTGTTAGGGGGACATTTAGGGTCCCAGCGTTAACTTTACCAAATGCAACAAAGCAAAATGCCTCCATGCAGCTTATTGTCACAAGCTTTAAGAAACTTTAAATTAGTTTTCTGAGTAAAAAAAATATATGTAAGGAATTTTCAGATAGAAAATGTTTACAGTGAAATATATGCTTTATGTTGTTATGTTACCTGTCATTTCAGACTATTTTGTGCACCTTAATGCATTAAGGAAGTAAAAGACAACAACAAATAAAGATCTACAAATGACTATGACTAGGCTTGTTTGTCAGATTAAAACTACCTTTTGAAAAAAACAACAACAACAACAACCTTTAAGTTGGTATTAAAAACACTTCCCTTTTCTGCATGAAAAATGTTGTCTTTTTATTGGCTTAATGCAATATTCTAATCTTAAATGCTATGTTTTAATTAGCTGTAGGTGGACAAAATGATAATTAAGAGAAATAAAGGCCTTAAAACATCCCCAGTCTGTGTTCATCTATATAATATGTTTTCCTCAGTGTATTGAGTTACGTAATAATAATATTCTAATTTGTGGAATATGACCATATATATATATATATATATATATATATATATATATATATATATATATATATATATATATATATATATATATATATATATATATATACATATTGCTTTATTTTGAATAACTATGCAATGACGGAGAGAAATGCAGAAAAGAGACACTAAAGGATAATTAACTCATGGTTTTTATGTTTTAAAACAAAAAAAAGTAGATGAACTAAAATATCTCCAGGTACGATGAGGAATCTATTTGTCAGAGAAAGAAAACAGAAACAATGTTAAATTTAGATAAAGATCTTGATTTTTTTTTCTTCAAATTCTGCCACCCTATTTAAAAAAGTAAAAAAATTTTTTAAAAAAGTAAAAAAGTATTCAACTTGACAATAATAAATAATCCCATAGCCCAATATTTGCTTGATTCAGTTTAAAACCTTGTGTTCAAATACCCCTTTAACTATGACGGCAGGCCAAAATTAACTATATGCGTAGTGAAACCGCATGGAAAAACACAATAATAGGAAATATTGTCTTTTAGTTGGTTTATCATTACATCTACCATGAAGTTTATTTTTAAGGAATTTCTGAATTTTTATGTTGCATGTTTTATTATTATTATTATTATTATTATTATTATTATTATTATTATTATTATTGTTATTATTATTATCATAGTTGTTCAAAAATGCAAAATCTAACAAGGTGTTTTTTGCACTTTTATTGTATTTCTGATGCTTTGTGCCAGAATAGTATAGGATAGAATAGATAACTTATTGTAGACCTGGCAGGTTCCACTCATTGGGTGATATTTACGCTACTCTAAAAGCAACCCAATCTGTTTTGTGTTGATTACTCTGAGATTGGGACCATAACATGCTGTAAGATGATATCAAGTCTGATATCTCTCTACTTTATCGTTAATTTTGTCTCGTCTTGTTCCAGTGGCTCCTTTCATGTAGAAGGACATCAGCCTTCTCTGCCTGACTGTTTCTGAGAACGCTTAAAGTCATTTGGTCTACCTGATCATTTGGCAACCTGCTCTCCTCCACAATGCAGCTCCACCAATCGAGATGCTTCGCTGACCCCTTCTCTGAAACCATCGTGTTATTGTGTGCTAGAACCAAGCAGGCTGTGGTACTCTCCTTCCCGCAGCCGTGAGTGCAACGATTCCTCTGCACGGATGACGACTTCTGCTGCTGCACAGTGAACAGAAAATCCTGCAAATCATCCTTTGGCATCTGTCACTGTTTCCTACACCAGCTTTTTTTTTTTTTTGTTTCAGTGTTTGCTTGCAGTTTAAAGAGGCAATGCAGCTGCAAACAGAAATAATTTCAGCATGTCCAGCTTTTTGAAAACAGGCTGCACAGCTGTAGTTATTATTATCTCGAACGTGTTTTGAGTCAAACTAAAGGATCATATTTTGCACAAGAGTCTTTGGAGTTACAAATGTCAACTTTAAGCAAAGCTTTTTCAGCAAAGTAATACTCAATGTTTTAGTATTAAGTGATTGGGGCTATTTCTTTTATACCAAGTTTATGACATCATATACATTCTGTCTAATTCAGTTAAATTCAATTCAATTTTATTTATAGAGCACCTATTCACAACATGTCATCTCGAGGCACTTTACAACGTCAAATTTAATCAAATCTTACAGCTTTGTCAAAAACTCTAATATAATAAAATAATAATACCTAATTAGTGACACTAGCTCTTTTTCCAGATACAACAGTTTTCAAAAATGCTCATAATCCTCAAGCATTTGGTCACTTTACAGTTTCAATGTATTTTAATAGTATTTTAAGTGATACACCATATCAAAATAGTGTGACGTTAACAGCTTTTGCCTGTGTCTCTGCTGCTGTTGTCACAATCTGCTCCCTGTGCTGCACTAGCCGTTATCCCCTGATATTCTGAACCTGTGATTCTTCTAATTGGTGGTGCTACATCTGTGTGTTGCCTATAGATTCCTGTCTGCTCTGATTATTTGGACTCCTGCCTGTTTGCCTCACCCTTATTAGACCCTCCTGTTCTCAGTTCTCAGTTTCTGGACCTGTACCTGTTGCCTAACTCTGCCTCTCTGGCAAGCCCTCCTGTACTTCTGTCTATCTGTTAGCCCCGACGATCACAACCCTGGACTGGACTCAGTAGCGTGTCTGTTGGACTCCCCCTCTGATTACCGCAGCGTGCTTCAGAATCCCCGTGCATGACCCTGTACTGTCCCAGGACCTTCTCCTCTGCATCTAGTCGACCCAGCTTCTGCAAGCAAAGGGCAAGCCAGGATCCTCCTGGCACCACTTCCTGAAATCAATGCTACACCCCGGATTCAAGAGAGGTTAGTGGCTTTAATACAGTGCTCAACAAGTCCCACTGTTGGACTCCGCCTCCAACCTGTCTCTCTTCCTTGCAGAGGTTCCTGAGCCAGTTCCAGACGTTTCCCACACCGGCTACACCTGTTTCTTTAATAGCTCTCTTAAAAGTCTCTCTTTGTGTCTGGCTGAATTTTGGGTCCAAATTCTGGTTCATTACAAATGGTGCACAATTGTGCAGTGGAAGGAAAACGGCATGGTTTTTACAAATAAAAATGTGAAATATTTTGCATGCATTTGTATCGCTTTTAATCGGCTCTCCCTAAATTAAATCCAGGGCAACAATTGGCTTCAAACGTCATCTAATTGGTAAATGGGCTATGTTTACACTGCAGATCTTGATGCTCAATTCCGATTTTTTTGCTGATCAGCTTATAAAATGTTCACCTTTTCTCTGTCTGGGGGAGCTCTTGTGCTTTTGTTTCCTTTTTCTTTAAGGCAACAAGCATTTGTCCACATGACCACACTCATCACTGGCTCCCTGACTCCCAACCTCATTGTTATTCTTTGGTTATCGGTTCCCATTTTTCTCATTATTACTTAAATAAACCAAAATTGGTTTCTCTTAACTAACATCTCTCCTGTTTGTTTACGTCCACTGACCTCTAGGGGCTCTCTTACTACAAGATAATTTATTTTCTTCTCTTGTTTGTTTGCAGGCCTACTGTAACCTTGATCCACAGCTGAAAGTCTCTTTCTCTTCATCGGTGGACTGCATATAACCTTCAGTCTTGCAATTAGAAGACCCAAGACACTTGACCAATCTGCGTATCAATAAATTAATATGTATGCATTAGTGAGTGTCTTTGGGAGAATCTGGCTCAGCGTAGAAGACTGGAATGGTCAGTAGAACAAGAAAAGTGCTACATAAATCAAGTCCATGTACGGCGCCATGTATCCCCTTAGGCATCTGTGATGTGTTTTTGAAGCTTAATCCTGTGTATTGATTGTGTGAGAGTAGTTCTGTGGTTAGATGGACAAAGACTCCTGGATAGATGTCAAAACATTTTCAGAAAGAACTGAGCTAATGTCCAGTTGCCTCTGATTTAAGCCTGCTTGCTGTTGTGATAACTGAGAATTTGCACAGGCCCCTTATTACATAGTTTTTGTTTTGGCACTGACTTTGTAGAACACAGTAGACTGGGCTGCATTGACCCTAAATATAATCTAGCCAATTGTAGAATGTCTTAGTTAAACTCAATCCCTGAATATAACTGGAAATCCTTGGCTAGACTTTGAAAATAGCTATTTTTAGATGGCCTACATCAAATTTGACTGATTTTAAGGTATTTTTTTAAAGAATAATGGGCAAAAACGTTACATTTCTTAACCTGGTAGAGATGTAGCTCAAAAGACTTGAAGTTTTAAGTACAGAGACAGAGGGCTTGACATATAGTATTAACCCAGGATAACTGAATTCAAATGCATGCCACATTTGTCAGATTTATGTATGCAAAAATTATGTGTAGTTTTTCTTCTATCATATAAAACCACAATAACATAAACTGAAGTTGAGGGTTGTAAAAGTAAACAAAAATGAAAAAGCTTAGAACAAGAAGTGGTTTTGTGAAGCATCTGTCTAGAGTGCAACATTTGTTTTGTTTTAAACAAAATGAATGAAAAACACGTTTTCAACTAAATTCAAATGCCTTCACACAGCACTTTTGTTAAACACTGACGGTAGCAGCAAGCACTGATCTGCATCAGGCAGAAAGGGTGAAGACAAAGACAAAATAAATGGGGGAAAATACATGGTAAATGGCAATAAATTGCTAATTGAATGAGCATCATTAGATAGACAGGGATTATTAAAAGCACTGATTCTAAAACCATGTGTTCAAATGTCAGATCATTAACACACAGAAGCACACATAAGGTTGAATTATTCATTGATAGTATGGACCTGGGCCATCTGGTTGTTACTGTTCAGATCAGCACAGAATGTGTTTTTTTAATTATTGAATTTAAGCTTGGGAACAGAGATGGTTATGGAAGATATACCAATGCTTGTAACACTTATGCAGAACCATTTTCATTTTGATTTGGTCACATGTTTTGTCTTCAATCATTTTTCTATTTGAAAGACCCAGTGAGTATCCATTACTTGTAGAGGCCATTACATTTTTATTTAACTTTCCCAGGTATTTCAAAGACGTCATGGTGCCATGCAACATATGCTTATAACATTAACAAAACCATTGCAAGATAAACATGACCACACCGTCATATATCCCCCAGCATGAATCCCTAAAGTGTTTTTGTACATTGTTTCACTCCATTCACTTCAAACCTACCTGCAGTGCTTGTTGGAGACAAGATCAGTCTAAAGGCTCCCACATACTTCGGCTCAAAATATACGCACAGTACGTCTGAGTATCTGGAAGCATTTAGTCTACTCTGACAAGGACTCCATTAAAAAATTCACAGAATGCCCCTCCAAACAGGAATGGCTTATTAAGAATAAATGACCTGCCGCTTATAAAAAAAAAAAAATGAAATCCATCCATCGTTTCATCTGTCCATTGACGGCGCTTCCATCAATTTGTTCATCCATCCATCGATTCATCCATGCATCCATCCAACATTCCATTAATTCATTAACCACTTATCTACCTCTCCTTTGTCCATTCACCCATCCATTCATCTATCCATTGACCATTCATCCATCTGTTGGTTTATCTATCCATTGATCCATCTAACTATTGACCAATCCTCCATCCATCCATCCATCCATCCATCCATCCATCCATCCATCCATCCATCCATCCATCCATCCATCTATCCATAAATCTATCCATCCCTCATTTATCATTACTTTGTCCATCCGTCCATCCACCCACCCATCAATCATCTACTCAATCATCTATCCATCCATCCATCTATCCATCCATCCATTTATGCCTTCTATTTATCCATTGGCCACTCATCCATCCACCCATCCATCCATCCATCCATCCATCCATCCATTGATCACTCATCTTTCTGTCCTTTGTCTATCCATTCACCAATACATCCATCCATCCATCCATCCATCCATCCATCCATCCATCCATCCATCCATCCATCCACTGATCACTCTTTGTCCATACATACATACATACATACATACATACATACATACATACATACATACATACATACATACATACATACATACATACATACATACATACAAAGATCACTCATCCATCCAGCCAGCCATCCATTCATCCATCCATCCATTGACTAACTACTTATCTATGTATGTTACTGAGATGCTGGTGCTGATCTCCAGTGGTAACTTGACAAAATGTGAAGTACACCCTGAACATGTCACAAGTCCCTCACAAGGAATGTGAATTTTTTTATTGTAATAGCACATAAGTATTTTTTTTGATACATGTGAAAAATATAATATACACAATGAATCCTAAAACTATTCACATATAGACTTAAACGCATACTTGTTGAACCAAATGTTTTCTCTGATAGTAATGAGATGTCTCTTAAATATAAGTTTGAAGTTATACACATTAATTTTTTGTTACAATTTATCAAAGCAAGGTACGGAAAAAAAACAATAATAATAACAAATTATACTGTTGTCAGTAATTGGCAGAATATCTTTTTTGCCACAACAGCTGTGCTAAAAAAAAGTCTCATTCTGTGCTGTTATGTAGGAAGGTGTGCCCAACTTTATGAAGCACTTATATAAAATATTCAAGAACACTTAAGTAAAATACAGAACAAACAGTGGATAATCATCACTCGGCCCTTGGAGTTGCCAAGTGACAATAAAACAGCAACAACAATAATACAAATCAAACTGAACTATGCAAATAGCCTACCTCAGATGTTTGTATATGCTATTTATGGACTTAGGCAAGTTTTATTTTCCAGGTTATTAAGGTGGGCGGTTGTGCTAGCAGCCTTGAATGAAAGGCTTTACAAGCTACAAAAAAACAACTGTAAATGCATATTTGACTCAACCATCCCTTATTTGTCCCAGCTTGTCCATGCAGGGTTGTGGAGGGCTGGTGACTAACTCCAGGGGTCACTGGGTGAGAGGGAGTACACCCTGGACAAGTTGCAAGTTCATCTTAGGGAAAAACAGAGACACACATAGAACAATCATGTACGCATACATATACTCAAACCTCAGAGCAATCTACAGTAAGTCACTAACCTTTTTGACTGTGGCAGGAAGCCAGAGTTCCCTGAGAGAATCCAAACATGCTCAGGGAAAACATGCAAACTCCATAAAAAAACAAAACAAAAAAAAAAACACGAGGCTGGGATTCTAACCCAGGACCTTCATCTAGAAAACAATTGGTTCATAGACAGTGTGTTAAGTATCAGAACAGAGCAGATCCCAGATCAGACAACAAGAACAGAAAGAACTGCATGTTTCTTCAAAAATAGCTGCCTGGTAAATAAATAAGCAGTTAAATGTGCAGTCCTTCGGTTGCTTCAACTCTGTGTTACTATGTGACAAAGTGTTGATTACCCTAAATATTGTCTCTAAAAAGCACGTATGTATATCTGATGATGCTTACAGTGACAGCAAAGAGGCACCGTGAGCACATACATGAGCACTGTGATAATATTTGTGATGGTTAGTAATACTGTTTTAAAATTAAATTATTATCAAAACTGTATTTGATGAAACCATTATAGTAAATATGTATTTTGGAAAATATGCTTTTTGAGGAAAAAATGTCTATCAAAGGCAACAATTCTTACAGTTTACCACAGATGCTAACAGGAAAGAGAAAAGTGAAGTTTCAACCACCAAAGATCACAAAATGTTAAAAATGAATGCATTTTAAACTTTAGAACTGTGCAAGAAGATCGTTTTTGTGATGTTGATATCTTTACACCATGAAAAAGTAATAACAGCCATGGGTCCTCTGTCTGTAGCTTATGCCTAGCAACTAATGTGTCTGGTTTAGCCAGATGTTTACTGTCTTTAGAGAGATCTAGATTTTCTAAGTTGTTACTGACTTGTCCGATTTTTTTAACGACTGAGATTGTTGCTGAGGATCTGTTTATAGTTGGTATGACAGGAAAAATTATCAATACAACAATCTTTGCCTGTTGCAGGTCAACGAATCTAATAAGTTGTCAGTTTTAGCAAATGAACTGAAACACAAGTTCCTGCAAACCTTCACAATAAAACCCTTGTTTATGTTATGGCATTTGTACTGAAACAACAATTTCCCTCTGGGATTATTAAAGTATTTCTGATTCTGATTCTGATTGAGGATTCTCCAGTGCTCTCTAAACTACATATAATTTACTTCAAAGTTGAATAAAAAACCTCTCTCTGCTCAGGAAAAAACAACATCCTCATTGTTGTTCAAGCTGCTGACTTTAAGATATCTAAGAGATTTTGGAATGGGCAGACGTCAAATTTGTCACTTGTAAAAGCACTAGAAAAGATCTTAATGCACTCCACTTTGCATTAACATCACCATGTAGAAATTAGGCAGTTACATATGTTCAATTAATATTTAGCATTTGTTGGACGGGTGAATATTTACAGTTGTTTTCAGTACCAATCTTATGTGATTTATTTGCTGTAACAAAATTACTATTACTGTCTTAAAAGGGTTTATGAGGGTTTTTTTATATAGAAGTTATTTAATTGTTTGCAATGTTATTTATGAGTGTATTACTAGCAGACAAAGTCCAACTTCCAATCCAAAATATATATTTAAACACAGAGAAATTATTCTGTGTATAACGGTGAAAGGAAAACGATGACAGCTGCACCTGGGTGCTTGTCAGTATCCAACTTTTTCAGGTAGGAACTGAAGCCGTCTACAGCGAGCCATTATGCATAAAACATACAAAAATCTGCACTTGTCAGGGGGACATTTCATACTGCTTTGACAACTGTCAATTATATGTAGTCTTCTGTAAAGTAATGCAGTTGTTTTACGGTAATAAATAATATCTACCAGCAGGAGGTCACTTAGAGTAATTTTGGTCAAATTAGGGGTCGTAATCTATCATACTTTAACATCAACTTGTTTTACTTGTTCACCTTTATTTAAATTGGTAAATCTCATTGAGAGACGAAGTCCCATTTTTTAGTGCAACGTGTAAAATAACATTCGGTTAAAACAGTCTTAACTCGCATTATTAAATAATAATGTGTGATTTAACTAAATAATACAAGAGATTTATGCATTTTCATAAACATTTATCTGCATATTTTATAGATAAATTAGAAAGAAAAACTACAACAAAAGAGAAACATGGTTTGAGTACCTGGGTACAAAAGTGTTTCCCTACATGCACAAAATGGAGGGGGTACTACTTCTACTACTACTACTACTACTACTACTACTACTACTACTACTAATAATAATAATAATAATAATAATAATAATAATAATAATAATAATAATAATAATAATAATAATAATAATAATAACAATAATAAAATAAACACTATCCTGTCATTATTTGACCATTGTATTTTTATTTGCCTTTAAATAAGGATGTAATTTTCTAAAGGCACAATTAATTCATTTAACATTTTATTTTATTTTTCTCTTAATTTCAACAGAAAGTTAAGTCACAGAAGCTGAGACAGAAAATTAGACCACCCTTGCTAGTGAGGAGGCTTAAAGGTACCAGTCTGTTTATAACAAAACATGATTTCTTTACTTTGCAACTGCACATTCTAACAAGTATTTCAAACATTTTCAACAACATTTGACCTAAACAGTTCCCCAGCGTACAATGTGTCTCACAGACGAATTCCGTTGCATCTGATAATTAAAAGTGACTTTCTTTTTAATGAAGATATTGCGGAACTACCTGTTTGCTGTTTGTTTGGCCTTAAGTTCATGTAAAATAAAAAAAAGCCTACAGGTGGTGCTTATGTGGTGTCTGGTAACACTCATTAATAAAACTTCTGGTTTCAGCGGGTTTGTTAGTCATCATCACGCATTGAGTGTGCAAATTCTGAGTCTTTAGGCTTCTCATATGTTGAGATTCAGCTTTGGCTTCTGCCATAGATCCCCTTGAACCCTGAAACCTTTTTGCACTGTTGTTAAAATAAAAGCAGGTCGGTCTTCAGTCTCCTGTGTGTCATCTTTACCAGCCAGTCTTGAATAACCCTGTAGGTAATAGAAGTCCCCGGACCGTTTTCTTTACAGCCATGTCAAGTTGACTACAGTCATTTCCAGTGTTTAACATTGAATACATTAAGAACTTATGAAAAATATGTTGTTTTCATTTCTTTTCAGCAAAAACTTTGCTTGGAGAACAGGACACAAAACAACACAAACTGTCTGAACAACCTCATGTTCAGACTGCTATTCCTTTAATAACTTTATTTTATATATATATATATATATATATATATATATATATGATTAATTAAAAAATATACATGCAATGATTGTGTCAAAAGTCAAAAATAAAATTGGTAATTGGTAAAAGTGTTCAATTGGCAACTTTTTTTGTCTTCTTTAAGGTACACTACTACTACTGTGAATTATGACCCACTGTGAGATCACAGCTTCAACATCAAGAACATTGTTGCAGCAAATATTACATTAAGCCTTGCATATAGTACAGTGTCGGTCCATGGTACAAAAAAAGTAAACAACTGAAAGCTACAAGGAGTCCAAACTAAACATAATATGCTGAAACGTTAAAGACTTTAGATTAATTAATTTATTAGAAGTAGTTTGTTTTTATCATTTCCTGTATAGTGAGATTTGTGTTTTTAAAAGTGTTATATCTGAACCAAAAATCCTTGTAGCATTTCATGCAGAATTTTTTTTTCAAAACCTTTGAATATAATTTAAGTTTTTTTTTATAGTTGTGAATGCATTAAAGACAAAAATACAGGTTATATGTGCTTACATTCAAATGGTAGAATTAGATATTTGTTCCAAGCAGCAGAAGAAAACTTGCAAATGAAGAGAAACTGAGTCTATAAACATTGTTAAATCATAAACAAAGAATTTAAACACATCTCACATTCTTTGGGGTAAAAAATGTATTAGCTTTCACGTGATTTACAGCATTATTTTATGTGAACACAATACACTGAGATCAAATTTTTACAAACATCTACAGGTTACATAGTAAAAATGAGCAATTCACTTGCTTTTTGACCATCTCCCGACACAATGCTTCGCCAGAGTCAAAATATCCAGAACGTTTTTTGCAAGAGGAAGCTTGACATATATTCACCCAGAGCAACATCTGACTGATTGTTCATGGCACTATTCTTGTGCATTTTTAGGGTTGAGTGCATGCACAATAGATGCTAACAATGAATCTCCTGTGATAATTGTTAGTGCTGCGTTAAAATTAAAAATATAGTTACACAGTGGCCTTTGTGTCAAATATTACTTCAACGTCTGACACCACAAAGAGAATAAAGTACACAATGTGAGAAATCACAGAGTGAAGCAAAAACAGCGTGGTGCTCTGAAAAGTCCATTCCATTTAGCACAGTCTGCGAGGAAATGTCAATATAATCACTTGCATTCATTTTCTATACAGTACAGCTCCATAACCAATGAATTCCCCATGTGGTTCAAGTACACAAAGTAAAACAGAGCAGACTTCATATTCTTTACATCCTTTTAAAACAGTAAGTTAATTATACAATCTCAATTGTTAAAAGCGCCACATTGCTGCTCTTTGATCATCACACACGCTGATTAAAGCACATCTGAAACAGATGACAGCTGCTCGTTATCACGCTCAAAGCCCCAGGATCCATTTGCAGTGCTGGCATCTCAAGCACCTCGTGTTCATCCTCTGAAGAAGGTGAGACAATCCATTAAGGGAAAGGCATAAACACTCAACTCTGGGAACCTGATTGTTGGCGCTGCCCCCCATCCAGCCCACCTGACTGCAGCACACTGATGGGTTTAAACAAGACAGCTCAAGTCCTGTGAGATAGGAAATTGAAAGAAAAGAAGACAAGTGGGAGTAAGGCTGAATCGTCGAAAGATAGGAGCACAACTTTCACGTGAACGCACACAGGTTAGAGACACAACCATGAAATCATGAATAATATTAATAATAATAAAAATAACTATAATGCAAAAAGTTATTCTAATAATTACAGTATAGCAACATAGGAAAAAATCATATTCCATATCTTATGTGATTTGAATTGGTAAAAACAAATCTTGTCAGTGTGGTACAATTATAAAAGTAAGAACATCGGTTTGTGATTATGTTCTACAGAGTCTCAATCTTTTGTTTGGAGAATAAAGAAAACTGGGTTGTGTTGTGTTACACTGAGACAAGGCCACAGCAAGTAATGTAATTAGTAATAACTTTCTGGAAATCACCTGGCATGAATTTAAAACTAATAGTTAAAGGCTGTAACAATTCTTGTTCACTGTATTTTTGACATTGTAATAAAGCTCTGAGTTATCATATTGTATTCAGTTGCTGGTTTTAGGAGTGAAATTCCTCTTTGCTGATTAAGAGGATGGCATCACTGCACAACTATACTACTGAGAATCACATTATTCCAGATTACCTTTCCAAATAATAAGGCATTTTATTTACACCTTTAACTGGAGTTGGCCCCGTGTGGAAGCAGTATAAACAGTACAGCTTAGGGTCCCTGCAGGGCCGGGAACAACCCGGGGACTTGACATTTCACACATCAGACGAGTCTGCATTGGCTTTCGTTTTGGCCGAGTCTGCTAAAGGGGTTATGTACTTCCCAAAATGAGGGCTTGTAATATCCTAGCAGAGCCCTCATTTAAAAAAAAAAAAAGAAAAATCGAACTACCATTTTAAGGAATCAGTTGTTGTTCTGTTTGTTTGTTTAACAATATGCAAAAACTATCAAGGATGGATAATGCAAAAGAGACTGGGGTGCTGTGGTGGCTGTTGGATCTAAACTCAAATTCTGCAAAGGGCCCTTTACAACCTCGGACCTGTTCTGCTCCTACCCAGCTGACTATGAGGGATACATTGTTTTACAGTCACATGTATGACTGTCAAAAAGGAAAGCTACATTAAAGGGTTGTACTTTTAGCAATTAATAGCACTCAACATACTTCTTATGTGTTAGGTTGTGAGGCATTTAAATGCAGTACATGCTTTGAGGATGTGAGCAATACTAAATGTGATGTTACACTGATACACAGGAATGTTGGAAGGAAAATTCACCACTTCATATTCATGTTCCTTATCCAATCTTCGGAAGTCACCGAAACAAAAAAAAAAACACATTGAAGTTTTGAAATCCTTTATTAATTATTGAGACAGAGGGCATGTGTTTCAAACAATGATGAAGATGACAAAGAAAGGCGAGAAAAAAATATTGTTAAGCTCTCAGGCATTACCTTTTTGGTCAGTGTCCTCATCTTTCTGCTCGCTCTGCTGTTTTCCTAATCTCCACATTCAGCAGAGTCAAGAACCTTGACGCTTGCTCCTTCTCCACAAAGATGACACTGAATGGGCTGCTGTTCATTTCCAGCACTTTAAGACTACTTTAAACATGCAACCACTACCTTGGAAGAACTGCACTCTCAGCATCTTGAAGTGGATGCTGATGGCATGTTTTATTTCATGCAACAATGTGATCTTAGATGCAGACAGTAGGTTCATTTACTCCCATGGTTTCTTATTTACTGACTCAGGATATCACTTCATTCAAGAGGGCAGGGAAGAGTTGGATTATTTGCTGAATGTATTACTCCCTTAGCAGTATACACTCCATATATAAATAGATGTGACAGCAGAACAAAGCACGTAAGTGCATTGCAATACCTACAGTACTTCCACTTATGACCAATAAGACCATAATAAATGAAATAATACGGCGCCTTCTCTCCATTGCTCCTTAACTTTACATTTTGCTTAAAGTTTATTTAAATGTGAATACCTGAGTATGATATTAGGCAACCACTTAAAAGAAAACTCTGTTTAAATGTTAGACTTGAAAAAAATTAAATAATTAGTACAACCTCTAATATACACTCTGAATTAATGAAACATTAAAGAGTTGATTTGAATTTCTATATGCCATTAAAAAAAAATGTACGATGTGAAAAGTAAATTCTGCTAAGCTATACCAATAAAATGCCTGTAAACATTTGCACACATTCTATCTATGTAGCTTAGTGAATATACATTATGTAAGATTGATAGCTAAAATAAATCAAATTAGTTAATTTCCAAAAGAAATTTAAACCGTACTTACTCAGCTGAATCAGATAAACTCTAGCTGATATTCCCCTCTCCCCATTTTTTTAAACTAAGAATAAATGTTTCAACAAGGACAAAAAACATAAGTGCAATGAGGTTTTTAAATATGTTCAAAGAAGGCAACATAAACCTCTTTCTTGACATCAAAAGCTAAGATGTGCGGTTTATTTGCTTTGCTCTCAGCTTGTTAGCAAGCCTCATATTAGCAATAGCATTGTTGTTAAACAAGTTTAAACTGGAGATGACCTTTTTATATCTAAGTTAGCAACATGACATGTAAATCTATTTTCTGACAATAACAGATATGGTTTGTTTGCATCCAGGTTAGCTACCATTTTTGACTTTAGCACAGTCCCTAAACTAGCTAAAGCTGGATTCAAACATTTTTCCTCCGGCACGAGAAATTTCTTAACCACAAGTCTAATAACAGTTCTTAGCTTTTACTATACTGCAAATATTTACTCAGAATACACCCATATACAGGTATCAGCCTTATTAATCTCAGATGAAAAACACTCACATTGAATGAGAAAAAAGGAGGACTCAGCCAAAATCTTTATTTGAAATGTCATCAAAATATTTAGATTGGATTTGTTATCAAAATGAAGTAACCAGTTTTGTTAGAACTGGATCATTAATTAACAAACAAACATGCTTGGTTTATATTAATAATTTAAATGATTAACATTTTAACTTCTCCAAAACTACATTTTATATTGTTACATAGGCTACACATTTAGTGTTCATACCCTTATTATAACTGTTTTGCAAGAAAATATTTTTAATGTTAACTTCCAAATGGCAACCCTTATTAAAATGTATCAATACTTTACCAGAACAACTGAAAATAATTTAATTGTAAGGCATCACGTCTGAAAATGACAAGACATAAAAACATGAAATATTTCCCTTTTGATTAACATTTATTATGTAGATGAACCTAATTTAATTAGCAACAAATCTACCAATTATAAAATTATATTAGCAATGCCATAAAATAGATTGAACTCGTTATGTAAGTTTGTCATGAATAAACAAGCTTATGCTGTACACATGGCTGCCTTTACCAACATGCTTTTGTGGAGATGCTCACTTTTTACTCTGTGCACACTTCAAGAAAATGCCGACAAAAGCAGCCCCACTCTTTGCAAATGTTATGAATGAACATCATGTGACAGAAGCTGCAGATACCCAAAGATGTTGCAAGGACTTCTTTTCTTCCCCTCACTTCTGTCTTCTACTGGAAGCTGCTGTCAAGACACAGCTCTTCTGTTGCGTTCTTGTTTAAAGCCCAGACGCTGATGTTTTCAGTCAGCTCACTGCTCACGCGGTCCTGCTGGTGCAGATGGAAGATTGATGTGAAAGCACTTGTTCACGTTGTCGCAACGCCTTCCTGCTTGGATAGACACATTTTCTTGATCTCACCAGTGATTAGACTGCACTTTCCTTTCTATTTATTTAAACTCCTGTGTCCAGTATGGTTGTTTATTCTCCCCAGGTTTATATTTTGCCTCTACTTTGTCTGTGGAAAGTTTAAAAACAACACAAGCAAAAATATTTTTTGGAAGTCCCAGGTTATGCATTTTGTATTTGTAGGCTATGCTTGGTATTAAGGTTCAAATATGGAACACCCCTATAAGCTTTACGGACATTCCTCTGACTCTTCCCTGTCAGGCAGTCTTATGTACAAAATATATTTTGAATTATTTTTGACTAAGCAGGGCTGCATTCATGAGGATGTTGGCTCCTGGACCAGAGCAAGTTCGGAGGCCCTTACCTCTTCTTTCTTTTATACATCCAAATGACAGTGGACTGATTAGGCTTGCGTCAAGTTCAAGGTTTTCAAGTCTTATTCACAGTTTCTGAACCGCTCTTTGCATTTTTTCCTTTTCATGCCAAAAACAGTGAAGGAGCAATTCGCTGTTGCACCTGAAGGCCTTGCGGTTAAGGGTGAGCCTAGCGTTTGTGACTGATCATTTTCAAATAGCGGCATTTTGATACATGGATAGTCCAACAAATCAAATCACCTGATGGTCAAATGGCCTTTTAAGTTTTATTTTTAAGCTTTGTAAAATACCATAGGCCTACTCGAAAATGCCATCACTCGCTCATTCCCCTACCTGAACGACAACATCCGTACATCTGGCTACGGCATAAAAAAAAAAACCCTGAAACTCTTCTGGCTTTTGGTGTCTGACAACCCCTGTCTAGAGGCAACCCTGGTTATAGTTTTTTTTTTTTTTTTAGTTATTTGTGCATAATCAACCTGACATATTTTCAGCAGTGTAATGAAAAGTTTTTTTTTTTTTTGTATTATTATTATTCCAAATTTAGATCACTAGTTACAAACTGTTGGAGACTCGATGATCTATTTCTCCCTTTGCTCTCAACCCTGCACACTTGTTGAGCATCTCACCATAGCTCCTGGTGTCATGACTCAATGAGTCCCCCTGCAGGTGTAAACCCAGCGATGCTGAACCGAGAAGGCGCAACAACAAAAAAAGATGGCGCTGCTTTGACGTCATTTGACCCATTTCGCAGCCTTCAATGGGGCTCTACGTCACTGAATGAAGGTGTGGAGACGCAAATTACACAAATTTCAACAGATAGAGTTAAAAACTCCTCACTAAATAAAATAAAAAAACATGATTTTGTGTTAAATATTGATTATTATGCTCATTACTTGTTTTAATTTTGCAAACAGTGCTGACTAAGACCTTTCTTTGTTTACTAAGAGAAGATTATAAAAAAAAAAAAAAGAATCTCACTTCATCTCTTTTGTTCGCTGTCATTGAACTGTGATGATCCCTTCCACATTTGTCTGCCTGTCCTGTTGCGCCACACCGTGGAGAACCCCGATGCTCCTCTCCTCCCGCTGCTCTCCTTCCAACATTTTCCAAGCGTGAGCTGCAAACCGCACTAATTGCCTGTGGACTGTTTACGTCCTGTCTGGTTTTGTTTTGAAGAGCGATATGATTATGCTCTCAAGATCCATAACAATGTCATAAACCGCAATCATGCACTTAAAACGACAAGTTTGCTGCTATGTGTGTTCATTAAAGAGAGAGAGGGAGGGGGGGGGCGGCGCTCGCTAATTTCAACAGTTGGAATTTAGTTGCTGTAATTTGCAGTGATGGAATTAAAAGGATGTTGGAGGACTTTTGCAGGTAAAAAAAAAATAGCTGCAGGACGCCAACCGCAGACCTCTGCTTCCATCTGGTGGCGGCCCACCGCAACTGTCTCTGCTCCCTCCCTTCTTAATATCTGCACTGCTGTGGCAAATCTAATCTGGATCTTCTCTAAAGGCAATAAAACCCAGATCGCTTCCTTTAAATGAAAAAAAGGAGAGAGAAAGATCCGCGTCGCTTATTATAGCTTTGAAATCCTCGTTTACGTGGCGATGTGCAGGATAGAGAAATGATTCATGTGGAGGTTCAAACGTGCAGGATGACGAGGATCCACGAGTGTCCCGAGTGCACATTTCCTCGAGTATTGCATCGCAAGGTGTATAATAGCGTTATCCACGCAGGTTGAGCTACGAGATGCTTGTTTTAAAGTCGCACCGCTTTATCCCCTCAAGCAGCCAAAAGCAATTTCCGATAAACCTGACCCTGTTGCAGAGCTGCTGAAGGAGTTCGGTTATTTTCTACAGAGTTAATAGCGGCGCAAAGGTGAAAGAGTTGGAGTTGAACGTTTCTCTTTTGTTTTATTTTAGGATCAATGCAGAGCTTGACTGGATTGTGTGCGTGTCTTCGAATCTGCGGCTTTGATAAAATGCAGCGTCAATAATATAATTCAGTATGCACAATCTTTGCGCGTTTACGGGTAATTAGCAGAATTTCCAAGAGAACTAAGCTGCAGCCAGCAAAACACCTGCCATTATTCTCTTTTTTTATTTTTTTTTATGGAAAAACATCTGCATCTTTCAGATCACTGGATCCATAATGAAAAACACGAAATAAAATGCATACGAACGTTTCTAACATTCACCAGTTTGTGTGTAATGGCTCCCCGCATAAAATAGCTGCCTTCCAACTCAGAGCAGAGCAGGCTTGCAAGCTTTGCACCTTTTTAAAGTGTCAAATATTTTCCTAAGTCTTCATCTTGACAACCAGGCCTCAGCGTGAATGAGCGCAAACAGGGAAGAATCACTGTCCAGAATTAAAAATACTTTTTGCACAACTTTTTTTTTTCTCAGACAGACAATAATCAGCCTTTCACTTCGGAAAAAGATGCGATATAAGGCAAAGAGAAATGAGAAGGCTCTTGTTGGCATAGCTCTATCAAGGAAGAAGGACTCCCTGTTACGCCTGAATGGGGCTTCTCTCTCTCTCTTTTTTTTTCTTTTGCCTCCCCGACCAGAATAGATATAGCACGAATTTTGAATTCGTTTTTCTTTGAGAGCGAGCGAGAGAGACAACAATGCTTTACTTGAGAGCTTGATACAATTTGGGGGCTTGTAAGAGAGATCCTTTTCTCCTCATCCGCACCCAGCTGCCCATATGGGACGCAACGTGTGCAGCAAAGATCACAATGGCACCAAGTGACAGGCGGGGGACAAAAAGCCCAAAGGATTCATCTCCCTGACTCTGAACAGCACCGAGGAACTCTGTCTATCTGCGCTGTCTGCGTCCCCACTCGTGCTGCTTGTTAATATGCACGCCTCTAACATGCAGCGAAACCAGGGCCTGCGTGCGCTTTTGTCTCGTCACTGCCTTGTGTACTGTATTGTGCAGAGATGGAGTCAGGCCGACAAAATCCAACCAGGAAAAAAGCCAGAAATCTTCTGTTCCACTGAGGAGTTTTTAGATTATTCTTAAGAAATAAAATCACATTCATTTTGTATCTGTTATTTTCACCAGAAATCAGTATTTTATTTATTTTTATTTTTTTTTTCAAAGTACTCCCAATTAATGTGTATCGTGGGGAAAAAAAAACTTAAATCATATGACTTGTTTTAGGAAATTCTTAAACGCTTTTCCCCAAAGATCATAATTAAAAAAACGATGAAGTTGCTGATTTGTTTGACCTACAAGCTCAGCCGGTGTTGAAACAGAAAAGCCTTTTGAGTTGTCTCCCCGCACACCCCCAACCCCCCCGTCTTTCACAAAAGCAGTAGCCCCCTCTGAGACTGGATTCTGTAAATAATTAGCAAATCTGGCCTAATTTAGCTGTTTGTTCGGTGATGATAGGGGCGAGCCTAACATCTGCTGGATAGAATTTTGTCCCGGGACAAACAACAAAATGCATGGATTTTTCTACTGGGAGGTTATCATATTTACCCAAGATATTGAGCGGAGACTGATAATCCGCAGTGTGCTCCGCAGTTACCCATTTGCGCTTGCCACAGCAAAGAAAGCATCGTCTACTGGTCTATTTACGCTCTAATGTCAAGCTTGATATCTAATGCGTAAAAATGTAAAGAAAAAAAATACTTTATCAGACGGTTAAACCTCGAATTTTGGTTGTTAAACAAAGAAAGCGCACTGATTGCCCCTGCTCTATTTGCAATTTAGCGCGTAATAAGATAACAAAACATTTATTGCATTAAATAATTGCTTTCCCTCCGATGTGTACCACTCTACAGCCAAGGCCGGGGGTGCTGACAAAAAGGAGTGCTTTTGACTCAAAAGCTTCTTGTGTGGAGAAGCCCACTTAAATTAAGTGAGTGGATTTTAGTCCCATTTCACAAGTGACTTTAGGCTCTTTATCGGCGAGGTGTTCGGACGGAGAAAAAAATATTCCTGGGATTAAATTTGACTAAAAGGGGAAAAAGAGTTGAAGTACGCTGGAGATTTATTCATATTCTGTGCCACAATCTAGTGTTTGGCTCTCTCCGCCCTTTTAGAAATGAAACCGATAGGACACTTGTCAAACCAAAGCCTCTTTTCGGTCCTGGTTTATTTAAAAGTTCTTAGTCAAACACGATGATATTTGTCCATTTCTCACCGCGGCGTCTGCGCTGGTTATTTTACACATCTCATGGCACGTTTGCAAACAGATTGAATTTTTGGAAATATAAATCCCGATGTGCATCTGAATGCACCACCTGGCTGCAAATACTTGCAAGAAAGAAAAACAAAAAAAAAGGATGAAAATTTGCCAGTTTTTATTCATGGCCATAAATATTTTTTTCGGTCCATAAAAGAAGCAAGAAATTAAATTTTTTTTCTATAATTATAAAGTGGTTCGCACGTGCTGATAATAACACGAAGGGATAAAAGAAAAGAAAATGAAAAGAAAAAGTAAAACATCTCTACAACCAACACACAACATACTTTACAAAAAAAAATATGTCACAAGAAGAGCATTGACATTTCTTAATAAAATCTATAAGGGAGAGGTTTGGACCCAGTTCTCTTAACGAAAACATGTAAACACGGCGCACACATGAGCCCCGAATAAAAATGGTAGTATATATATGAGTCAAGCTGCAAAAATGAAAAGTCTTTTTTGTTTTTTTTTATTTTGTTGTGTTTTTTTCCTTTCTTTCTTTGCCGTGAAACTCCCTACTGCCCGCCCTCCAAGCCAAGTCTCTATAATTTTTCTCACCAAGTCCACTGTTGCGTTTGCACCAAGTGATGCGCTGTGGGGAACTGCGGTGTGGCCGCGGCGCCGTACTGCGCGTTATACTGCATGTGTTGGAGCGACTGAGCGCTATACGCCGAGAAGGGGATCCCGGCCTGAAAAGTGGCCGCCAAGTCCTGAGCTTTAAGAGTGTGACAAGGCTTCCCGTCCCTGACTAAGACGGGCACGGCCACCCGCCGAGGAGAAGGGAGGTGGGTCACTTCCATACCTTTCTCGGCCCGGGCTCTCTTCATCTTATACCGGTGGTTCTGGAACCAGATCTTCACCTGGGTCGGGGTGAGGCGGATGAGGCTGGCCAAGTGCTCCCTCTCCGGGGCGGATAGGTACCTCTGCTGCCTGAAGCGGCGCTCCAGCTCATATGTTTGCGCCTTGGAGAACAGCACCCTCCGTTTCCGCTTCTTGCCCGAGTCGCTGCCGCCGCTGCTGGAGGTTTCCTTGTCGTTGTCGGGGGATTCGTCGTCCGCGGACGGCTCCGGGGACTTGGCCGAGTCCTGCGAGCTGGCGGACAGACCGTGCACTGCGACAAGAAACGGGAGAAACACTGTCAAAATGTTATGTCGGGAAGTTTTTAGAGAGATTTCTCACAAACACACCAGACATCGGTTGACGAGTAAACATCTCGGATGCGCTTTGAATGAAATCTACTTGTGCGCAAAATGCCTGAGATGCATATTATATTTTAGAACCTTCAGGTCTCCATACAGTCACAAATTTGACAGTAATCTGGCAACATTGGACTCTTAGGACTAATGTAAGTGCAGACCGTTGCTCCAAAAAAGCAAAAAAGTCCAAATTTTCCAAAAAAAAACAAAGTGAGCCAGTGAAGCGTAAAATGTGCATTGTCTTCTTAAACGGCGCTCTAAAATTTCACACTGGTTTTCTTCCGACAAACCGAAGTTGGCAATACAACGGGGGAGGAAATTTAACTCAAGTCCCCTTGTTTATATACATATATATATATAAATATATATATGTATATTGTTCGACCAGTTATTGCAAAAGCAAAGCAAAGTGCAGTTTTAGCACTGCGTGCATTTTCAAAGACGTGTAGCGCACGGTGCGTATAAGGATGAGCAGAGCATGCCACCCAAGGGCATCGTTAGGGCGCAATATGGACATGCATGCAATCAATTATCACTTAATTTACCCGCATAGGTTCAAAAGAACACATCAATGAGGGAATATATGACTCTACTTACATGAATACTGAATACTGTCCGTGGTAGCAAGCCATCGTGTGTAGGGATTGTCAGTACTGTCATAAAAGGGGTTCTTTAAAGGCAGATTTTGAACGTTTTCTAGAGGACTTTGCACCAAAACTCCAGCGCTTTTCGTCGTGGATGCGGTCTCCGATCCCTCCGTGTCTTCCTCCGCTCCGGTGATAGATCCGTCCTCGTCATTCGTGTCTGGAAGGTCCAAAATGTCCTTTACAGAAAAGCCCGTCTTTGTGTTGGTCAACGACATATTCTGGTAGGGGGGGAAATATGCAGGGAAAAGTTGCTTGCAGCAGCTTTTTTTTCTCGGAACAATCCGCTGTTGTGAGAATCGAAAAAAAAAACTAACAAGGAGAGAAAAAAAAGCAGGAGAAAAATGTGGATGAGTAAGTGTCGCTCTACGCTGAAGTACAGTCAAAACAGCCTCTGTGGATAACCATCGCCTGTGAGCAAAGCAAGAAGCAGTGGATTCGGTCTCTGTAAGTCCAGGAAGGATGCCAAAGTGGCTGAAGTGCTATATGCGGCTCATGGATACTGTGCTACTGCTGGGTGCTAGAGGGAAATAAGCCATTACCTTGTCCCGATCAGTCCATATAAGGTTGGTCTCAACACATGAACCTGCAGTGAAAAAGCATTAAAAAACGCGAAAGGTTGGCCACGTGTGGGCGGGTCTTAGGAGTCAAGTGGATGAAGACAGTGTTTGCAGATGTGAAATTGTGGGTTTTGGGGAGATCCGAGCCTCTACCATTGGTGCTTCAGAGCATGATGAGTGGTATAACGTGTCAATTAATTACAAAGACGGGGAGGGCCTTTTTTTACACCCTATTTACATACAAAGAACCTCCAAGTAGCTTTATACTCACAATACTTAAGAAGCCCCTTTCCAACAAATTGATCCTACTGAAGCTTTTGCCTTTTTCTTTTTATTGCATAAAATAAAATTTCTCACAAACGCATCCTTTTTTGGGAGTGTGTGTGTGTGTGTGTGTATGTGTGTGTTTGTGTGTGTGGAGGGGGAGGGAGGTATTATGTTTTGAGGAAAAACAGCAAGAGAAAGAAAGAAAACGAGTAATTCAAATATTAATGGATAATTTATGCAAACCTTTTGTGTCAACATTTTTTACCACAGCTTAAGGGCAAGAGGTTGTGTTGAAACTAAAGAGGAGATCTGTTGTTCTAATACACCAAGAACATAATAATAATAATAATAATAATAATAATAATAATAATAATAATAATAATAATAATAATAATAATAATAATAATAATAATAATAATAATAATAATAATAATGTATTTTTACTATTAAAAATAAATTTTTCTTTGCAAATTTCTCTGTGCCTCTTTCCCAATAAATCTCTCCACCCTAATCTTAGCTTTCAGCTTGGTGTAGCTTCATTCTGAGGTGCTCCATCTTGCCCCCCCCCCCCCCCCCCCCCCAATCCTCCTCCTTGTGAAATCCGAGTATCATTGTTGCTTACTTTATTTTCCTCCCCTCCAAGACTTTCCCCCTCTTCGCTCTCCTCCCTCAGCCTCCCTCATCCAGTAAGGCTATGTGATGTGGGTGACAATGTTGCGGCGGTTTTCAGCAGGTCCCCTGCGCATCCTGGGTGGTCGGGCCCGGGCAAACACAAATACAAACCGATTGCTAAGCTGCAGACAATGGGGGAAATGTAGACAAATGTCCGGCTCCCGTTGGAAGCTTTTGTCCGGCCGCAGTTTTTGCATTTATTTCAGGGCCCGAAATAATGGATGATTGACGCCCCGCGCACAATGCTTTCTAACTGTTTGGAATAAATCTGAGATTGTTCGTAGTTGTCATGGCATTCAACTGCTTTCAATGGACTATCTCTTCATTCAATTCCAGGATCCTTCCACAATATTAAGGAAAGTCCTTCATCTCAACACACACACACACACACACACACTGCTTGTACACACGGACTTAAGCACACAGTCTGTCTCCTTCACGAAAGCAGCAACTATTGTGTCTTTTTGGTTCCTTGTAGCTCAGCAGTTTGTTGCAGAAAAATCCATCAAACTTAAAGAGTTGCGACAATAAAGTATTATTCAAGAAATTATTATTTTTTTTATCATTATTATTGTAGGTTATTAGTGTACGTATTATGTACATATTGGTATTAGGATAATAATAATAATAATAATAATAATAATAATAATAATAATAATAATAATAATAATAATAATAATAATAATAATAATAATAATGCATTCATCAATTTTTTGTAAAAAAAAAATTGGAGCACAGGCCTGTGGTAAATATTTGACCAGACTGACAGAATTAATCACAAGTCTCAACATCCCACAAAGACTCCTTGCAGCTGAACGGGTTGCATGGACAAACTGGAGCTGAGTTTGAGCCTCTCTATGCTGGGGGGTGAGAGAGAGAGAGAGAGGGGTTACTGACCTGATCCACCGAGTAATGCTGCACAGCTAAATCCGACATGTGAAGGGACATGCAGCAGACACCCAGGGAGCTTCACGCATCACGGAGGAACGGCCCAGGCAGGCAACAGGGGGCTCCGTGCGCGCACCTCATCAGGAAGCTCACTCGGCCCATGCGGGGCTTTATTTCGCTGAGATTTACTCAGTGCTTTAAAAAAAAAAGTCCGTGGAGCCAAATCAGGGTATGTTTGAGCACGCAGGGTTGTCACCCGTGACATCCCGCGACGATGACAAGGAAGGAGGTGGGGGGGTGGAGGGGGTGGGTAGCTGCAGGGTTTGGGTTTAAGGCACGGGGCTGCAGACTCTGCTCAGTTGCTTGGGATATACCAGGCTGCTATTTGATCAATTGAGCCGAGGGTTTCCTAAAGAAAAGGTAAATGTGCACTGGCTAAGTGGACGCACTCCACTTGGAGAGCCTATCTCGCTGTGTTTACCTGTTTACTTTCGCAGGTAGTTCAAACAGGCCTCTTGCCTCTGCGACAGTGGCCAGTGTGCAGACTGTTTTTTTTCTTCTTCTTCCTCCTTTCTTTCGCAAGACAGGACGAGGTAACAGAAGAATAAACCTACAGTAGAACATCTAAGATATCGAACGCGCGCATCCTGCATTTAGAAATGATTTCTCAAAACGAACATTATAACAATTTAATAATTGCGTGCAAATTGTTATGCATTGCTATAGATTTGACCTTTTCTGTGATATCATTAGGGAGAGTAGAATTGCAAAAAACAAAAAAAAAAACAGTCTGGGTCTGAGAATTAAACCGAATCTTGCAGGGGTGTGACTGTGAAAAGCGTGTGAAGTCCCACACCAGATGATGCTTAGGAAGGGCCTCTGAGATGCAGATGCATCAGGATTTAGAGGACAATAAGGGGGTTGCAGAACTCCTGCATCCTATGTCATCTCGCTTGATTCAGCTCAGCTGACTCCAGAACTGTATACAATTTCTCAAATGTTTTTTTTTTTTTTTTTTGTTTGTTTTTGTGCAGCAAGCTGTCCAGAGTCCACGCACAAGACGAAAACAGTACATCTTTTATGTAATAATTTCTTCTGTAACTCTACTACGACCAGTGCTCCCATTTTTATGTTAGCTGCGGAGCAGACTGGTTCATTGTTCATCCTCGTTATAGTTTTTCCCCCCGCAATACAATACTCATTCAAAAAAAAAAAAAAAAGAAAAAACAATTAATTTTTCGGATAAATCCTCCCCTTCAAAAAACGTAGTCTGATTAATTATAATTCCCTCCTAAAAATTCATGGCCACGATTCTTCCACAAATAAGTAAAGAAAGGGGTTTTTATATTCCTGATTGAATAAATCTTTCGATTGAAAGCGCAAATAAGAATGCCGCAGGATGATCCATAATAATGTTGATCAGTGCCTCCCTTTAATCGCTGAATTTCAGCGTGTTGGGACGCCTGAGGGAGGGAGTTGGTCTTTGATAAAGGTAACCCCGCCTGCCTCAGGGCAGCCGTGATAAATGTACAGAGTGACAAGCCCTCCTATGATTAAAAGCCAATATATTAAAGAAGGCAAAGCCGGGTCCTGCTTTATTTATGGCGGCCAAGATGGCCCGGGGACACTTGGCTTCAGGGGAAGATTTTTTTTCTTTTCTTTTTTTCTTTTTTACATTTTTATTCCTCAGAAAGCAAACCTTCTTTCCCTTCCAGGCAAATAAAAATGCCTTTATTCGTCTTCCTTTCTATAATGATTAAACATGTCACCGCGAGATTATAGAGTCGCGCCCATGACCCGAGGAGATGCCTTCATTTGTTAAACCACCAGTTTATTTGTAACGCTGAATTTCATGCCACGCTGAGCCATCCGCCCTAATCTTTCCCCCGTGTGTGTTAAAGACGAGTCACTGAAAAAAAAAAAATACGTTTATTATTTTTTAATCACTTCCCTCTTTCAGTGTCGCACTGGCACGGAGGTAAGGGGGTGGGGTGGGGGCGAACTTGGGCTTCATACTGAAAAAAAGGGCACCATTATATGTAACAGGACCGTATTAATGCCGCAAAAAATAAACAAAAAAAAAAATAAGTAAAAGAAATTACATATTTATATTCTTTTTTTTGGGGGGGGGGGGGGGGGGGGGGGGTTGATATGACTGCTCCAGAATGGCACAAGAAGCTGCAGATAACTTATCCTCCTTGTGAGGTGTCTTGTTTGTGAGAGCGGTAATAACATTAACAGCTGTTGACATCTGTAGAGCTCTAGCGGTCTCTACCGGCAAAATTAAGAAACAACAGGGGGTGATCTTCAGATTAAGCAACTAATAACAAACAATATGTTGGCCATACAGGCGCAGAAGCCAATTAGAAGGGATGTTACGGTCATTAAACTGCATCAGGCGCATAATCTTTCAAATGCTTCGTGGTTTAGTTAAACAAACGATCCATTGATGTATTTTTAACAAATGTACTCTAAAAAGACAAGAACGGGTGCTTTTTTAAGTATCGATCTGCATTGCTGGATTTCATTAAAGTTGTTAAAGGGCTGACTAAAAAGAGAGGGGGAGGGGTGCTATTTCCACTTTGCCTATCTGCCTCGATGACACTACAAAAGGCGCAAAGATGGTGCAAATCAGGTGGAGGTGAAACTTTTGTTAGACTGGAATCCATATGATGAAATATTCACGTTTCCTTCCAATCTGTCGTGGTATTCCTTAAAATATGAAAAACTGAAAATAATAAAAGTACAGAAATCTAATTTGATCTAAAACAAATCAAACATGGAAAAAAAATAATAATTAAAGCACAGGTGAATGGCAAGGAAAATAAAACAAGTAAAACGTACCTCATGTGATGTCACTAGATGCAAGTGAACAGGAATGCTTGTTTTTAAAGGGAGTATGTTTCACCTTGATTTGATAATAATTTATAACAGCAAGATACTCCAAAAACCTACGATGACCCTTAGTTCTAGGTGACAACCTATCTCTTAAGTTTGATCAATCTTAGAGAAAAAACTGACAAATAACTTTAAATCTTTAAGTGCTCATCCTGATCTAGAGAATTTGCTAAGAATTTGTCTGGGTTTTTTTTTTCAGCTCTGTGCAAAAACCGTGTGCCTTTTCTTTATATCTAAAGAGTGGCTATTTTTGTTTATAAGGTCAACATACATCATTAAGTATTAATCTCGACAACCAGTGTGAAGGCGCAGGACACGCTGATCTCAACAATAATGCCCATCCAAGCATGAGGTGCTCAGGCGAGTGCGTAATGATCACCAGCTACTGTGTGCTAAAGCCACAGGCCTACCACACACAGATTAGCCAAAAAAAGAAAAAGAAAAAAAGAAACAGAACTAAAAGGCAGTCTGGTCGGGACATTTTTTTTGTCTAGGTGTAGATCAAACGAAAAATCTTAATGAAAACAGAAACATAAAGGCAAAGAAAGAACGCAGTTTCTATTAAGATGCATAAACACAAATGACAGGATGCAAAGTTGCCTGGAGCAGCCGTGCCCTTACCTAAACTGGAAGGTGTCTGTATGTGTTGGCAGCGTTAGGACAGCGCAGCAGAGTTAATGAAATATCTCCAAATGGGAGTCAGGAGTGCGTGCAGAGATAAGCCTGATGTGGTTTATATACCCAGAAAGCAAGTGCTCCTCTTCTCATATTGTCCAAGAGCGTTTGCATAGCTGGCCAAGTGGCCGTGCTCTTGCTGACTCGCTAACATTGCGCGGTGTTTGTTTTCCCCCTTGGTGTGACGTGAGACAAAATATTGGCCATATGTTCATCTGCAATAAATTGGTCCTGAGCGCAAACACAGGACCCCCCCTCCTCCCCCAACCTCAACCCCCAGCGGACGGTGCTTTTAAATCCGCACGGCAAGTTCTCTCCTTCCGAGATGTTTTTTTGCGGGGCACGAAACTATCCGGTGCGCAACGATGGTAAATGATATTGTCGCAACAGCCTGTTTTAGGAGATAATTGTGCGCCTATGGAAGCGCTGCCGGTTGAGCTTTACGCCGCGACCTATTATTCCTCACACAGGGCGCTCTAATAAATCGCTTGGTAACCAAGAAGCGGGGCAGTCTAAAGAGCAGATGTGGCATGTTATCCACACCACAGTTGCGTTTACATTAGATACCCTGATACAATGATTGATAGCCAAGGTCAGCTCCCAGGAGGGGCAGATGACTAACACATAATACTTGCAACATCCACAATGGAGACACCTGGGACTGTGAGAACAAGCAGAGTCCACAGTCACAATAAAAATTATTATTATTATTATTATTATTATTATTATTATTATTATTATTATTATTATTATTATTATTATTATTATTATTATTATTATTAAATGAGACAATTTATATTATTTTAAACAACAACAATAATAATAATAATATTGTAATAATTATAATAATAATAATAAGAAGAAGAAGAATGATAAGAATAATAATATCACGAATAAGTTATTTTATATTGATGTTATTTCCTAAAATGTTGCAAAAACTCATATTTTCAGTGCTGATTGGAAGTCTTAGCTGACATCATATAATAATATAAAAGCATATGCAAACTACGTATGTCTTTATCAGTCAAACAAATGCTAATTTCTAAAATTTTCACCAAACAAAAACAACTCAAATAGTTTGTAGAAATCTCATGTGTTGCAATATGTAATAAAACAATTATTTCAATTGTTCGTGTAAGCTGTATCAGGGGCCTTTAAGCCTATTGGACTAATTATAATATATTTTCATCCAATTCAGTTTTATGCACATTCTGCAGTTTTTGAAGTACCTTGACATTTTGAGAGAAATTCAACATTTTCCAAGTTAGAACGAATCTCTGCATGTCAACTTCGCACCTGTTGCTTGTAAAGATGAGCTGAGGAGAGGTCACATTTTTTTTCTGTGTGAACATTGCCTCATGTGTGCTAAGATGTCGGCAGGGAATGCAGGTAATTGTCCAGGAAGAAAGCAATATGAGGCAAACACCAATTGTGCCATAATGACACGTTGGGAGTGAATACCTCAAATCAAGACAATGATTTTATTGTGGGCAACCTGGAATCTATGCATGATGATAATGGTGTTGCCTGGTAAAGCAGGAGCGGCCATCAATCAATAGAGAATACACTACTGATGGGTTTTGTACTGGGCCACTTTGCTGATGAAAGACGGAGATTATCATGCCTACCGCCGCTGTCTTCAAGAGTATCACTAAGACGGTGAGAATACATATAAATAAATTGGTCTCATACCTTCTTTGAAATTCCACATTAAGGCAAAGCAGTTAGTTAGAGTTGGAATGTATTCATGAGGTTGAGACAAATGTGAAAAAAGCTTTCCACTCAGCCGCTCTGTGAATGCCCCTTCGCTGTTTGAGTTGTGCCACAAGTGCTCTGGGTGTTAAATACAAGACCTCCTGAAAAGGATGGGTAAGATAGGCCTTGGCGGTCAAGCTATTATCAATCCCAGGCCCGGAGCTTGATGACGAACATACTTCAGATGTGGTTAATGGCCGTGTAAGAACACTGATGCCACAGCTATTCTGAAATCAATCAGTTCAAGTTTTAATGTATCGACTGCTCGAGGAGGACTGAAAGAGGGCGAGCTTCTCGACACACAAATGCAGGATGGGATGAGGTTGGTTTCTCCGGGATGATACACTTTGGGGGGGAAAAAAAGTTTAATTAAACCTGAGGACTCACTTTGTGCTCATACACGATGATAGCCAGTCCTATCATCATGAAAGGCTTCAGTAATTTTTCCTCACAAATACATGCACTCACCGAGGTTTAGCATCAGATCACGAAGTACTCAGCTTTAAGGCGAGTAGATGGCAGTTTTTAGCCCTTAGTAAAAGGAACTGAGTTGTTTTCCAACAAAGTGCCCAATTCTGCACACTGGCGAAATAGCCCATCTCTTAAATGACAACAGAACATTGTGAATTTGAGGAGCTGTTGAGTGCAGGGCGATGAAACTTAACATTTTTGCCCTGCTATGTTACACGCTGGAGATGAAGAGAAGAAACGGAACAATGAGTGTGAAAGTGGTGAGTTGTGTCCAAGTGTTAACTGAGCGAAAGAAAAAAAGTTCCTCAAGGGCACGCATGAAATGTCTGGTATTTTCCATCAAAATATCCGATTTATGGGTTGCATGGAAGGGTTTTGTGGGCATTACTTGACATGAATAACTTTATACTTGAATACCTCTTTTCCAGTGCTAAGCCTTTGGTGCGAGGTCAGTGCTCAGCCTTGAGGAGCCATATAGCCGTTTGTCAAAGCTGATTCTGAGGTCATGGGCTAACCGACATGTTCTGTAAGCCTGTCGGCCCCCGTGGCATGTGGTTACAAAAGAAACAGCCCTGTCTGCGTACAACGCGGGAAAACCTTTTAGCCACAAATAATCATGGCGACCTAAATAATCACAATCTTCACTTAAGAACTCGCAGACTGAGTCAGACGCTGTCAGAAAGCCAGGTCAATGTGGAAGTTATTGCCGCTGAAATCCAAAGACAAATGAAGAAACTGGATCTATCCTTCAGACATTAAAGCTGTAAGTACTGGGAACAAACTGGAGATCAAGGATCAGATTTATTTATCTGAAGCCGTCTTGATCCAAGACAGTTTTGTCATTATACATTTACGGTTTATAACAAGTAAAAAGGTCTCCTTATGGGGTCGTTTCCAACACTGTGGACAGGAGCTACTGTATCTGTCAAGATGGAAACATCAAATCACCATTATAACCACTGTACAAAGCATCCTTTGGATTTTCACCTTTTATCTCCAGAAACTCTTTGCTCTCCTGCTCATTTCAGCTGACCAGTTGAATTTGATGATTTTTAGCTTAATCATCTATTGGTTCATTCAAAACCCAACCTGTTTCTCATATTTTGTGATTTTATAATTATGAAATTGTTTTGGTAAAATCTCCCCCCTGCAGATCTCTCTGACATCATAGAGAAAAAAAATCTGTAATTGGCAAACCTTTCACCCCCTCTTTAATTTATAGGCTGTTTATCAAGAAGTGAAGTCAGCGGACTTGGCTGACCTAGTCTGGGCAGAGGCCAAATTCAGACCTAGAGTGGACTTGAAAGGGACTTGCAGAACAAACCTTCTATTTCAAGAGAGAAAAGAGACCCAACTGAGTCGCCAGTACAACTATCTGGCTAGTCCATAGCGCTGTGGTTGCAATGAATGTTTTGCATTGTGTGTAATGCTAAATTGATCAGATTTTTGTATGAAGTTTCTTCAGATAGTTTCATTTTATTGTCTGGACTGTTCAACATCTCTTAGCGACTTTTTTCAAGTGAGTCGCCCGGTTTCGAATCCAAAGCTTGCACCAAGAGTAACCATATTTTTTAAGAGTGACATTCAGGCAGACATAACCGCTGTTGGAGCAGGAACACAAGTATTTATTTATTTTTTTTTCAATGATGAGTGTGATTGGTTTGTGGCAGGGACAAGGTATTCTATCTCAATCCGGTGTTTAGAGAAGGCCCTAAGCTTTCCAACAAATAAAAATCATAATAATATTAATAAAAACATCAATCAAAGAAAGTAAATATTGAATCAATAAATCACAAATGTCTCAAAATAACTTAAAATTAATGGACAGAACCAGAATAATAATTACCTGTAATTTAATGGTGTAAAATTAGCTTGATTGTAAGTTTTCTATCTGAGATTTGAGCCGTACAGAAATTTTAAGAAAAAAATAAGCCAATCAGAAATGTTCTTTAGAGTCACTCAACAGAGTTTGTCTCCTACAGAGAATACCCGCAGTCTTAAACTGAACATCACAGTAAATTCCTTGCAGACGTTTTGATCAGCCAATGATGTTTTGACTTGTGCTGATTGGTTTTCTTCATAATGTCTGCTGTTTTATGTCTGACCTGATGAGGGTTTTTGTAAGAGACGGTGGTGTTGCTGATGAGAGACCATTGCGGACCAGGAACATGTTATCAGGGGAAACAAAATGTTTACTGAATATTATTTTCTGTTTTTCTAGACATTTAAAACATATAAAGATATGCAACATTAAAATGTTTGTCTACTATTTGGAGCTTTTCAGACCCTGATCTGTTGGCAGTTTTAATGTTACCAACCAGAAATGATGGTTGATAATAAAGAACCACATAACGTTAAATAAAGTTATAGCCTCAGTGTCAGTTTGGCTCCTGAAGTTTTGGTGCTGGAAGAAAGCTGTGCACCATCTGTGGATCTTTTGAGAGTCTGGGCTGTTTATTCAAAACATCAAAAATCACAAAAAAGCATGAGACCACCTTAACCTAATTATCAGAAATTACACTCTTGGGAACACATTGATGGATTTTGACATCCAAACAAACAAAGGGTGATCAGTTTAAAAATAGCATCTATGGTAATTGAAACTGTTCAATCTCTTTATGTTGTGATCATTTAATCACGGAGATGTAGTCTATCTTGTTGGACAAAGTAGTTCCCATTTCCCAGGCTTATTTTCAGTTGTATTGTTTCTACAATTTCTGACTTTTCACTGGGTCTGAACCACAGTGGTAAGTGAGCAGGGTGCTTCTGTGACATTTGTCTAAATTAGAGAAACTATAGAAGGTCTATTTAGGTGTAAATGTGTTGTTACTGCCAGTATAAAAGTGACAGTAGGCTGGTTTTCCCATCTCTTTACCACAGTTCTGCTACAAACTAAGTGCCCAATTTTGTAAATTTAATGCTGCCACTTTAAAAGTTTGTGCAAATGTGACATTTTTGTGTGTGCGCATCTGTGTCAGTGCCAGTGTTAGTTGTGGTGGGATGGTGGTGGTGGGTTTTGGGTAGAGAAGACCTGACTGTGAGAGGTGCGCCGTGCTGTATACGTTTGCAGACATTGAAGTACTTTAAAGCAGTACTACACCACCTTTAAAGTAAGGAGCATTCGCTGTTGGAGAGATCTTTAGAAAGCCTGTAGAAGCATCGAGGATGAATGAAGACATGCAAACCGATTGTGGCATGACATAAAGCGGAGCTGCTCTTATGGTCTGTCATTCCAGTTGGCCTGTGTTAATCCGTGGAAATATTTAGAATTCTTGACTTAAAGCTAAGAAATACTGAGAGCAATAGTTCACTCAAGTTAAACTTCCAACATCTCCGTTTTTCATAACAATAAATTAGAGCACGAGTCAAGGATAGATCATCGCAAGCAGGCCCGAGGCTGACCTCGCCTTCTCTCCAGCAGAACAAGGCAGCCTTTAAGAAAAGGTTCGAAAGCATCACAGCGATATCGTCTGTTCGCTTTGACAGTGTGTCTGTGCTTGAACCAGGGCTGCATGAATATGACTCTTGTTTTTCTATAGAATCCCAACAATTGACAAAACAAGCTGAAATTATCAAAGGGACGCGTGAAGGTTGTTCTTTCTTACGAATGTATCTTTCTGTGAAATATGTTTCTAAAACCTCTCTGGCAAAGGTAAGACAGGAAATCTTAGACTTTCACTAAGAGCACACGCATTAAAACGTTGTGATTCAAATATTGGATATTATTAAACAACCAGATATCCACAGAATTCTGAAATTGACTGGACACAGTAGAGAAGGAGGTCTTGCAGGTGCTTCAAGTGGAACATTTATGTTGTATTTCCCAACAACAATGAGGTTAAGAAATTATTTAAATGTTGTTTTTCTCCTTGCTATGTCCAGTTCAGCATTATTCTGTGCTTTACAGTCTTGCAGTTGACAGGCAACTATGAAGACAACCATTTTATCTTCCAAGACATCCTCTGAAAACAAGCCTTGGTAGACTTGGAGATACAGCATGCATGGTATCCTAGTGCTGTTGGAAGGTCCGATGATGCCTGAACTCCAGCATCTTTACAGAGGGTATGATATTTTATCCAAAGATTTTCTCATAGTTGCGGAATCCCTCTTGCCCTCCACATGCTGCAATGTTTCTGAGCCAATGGAATCACAGAGAATTGCCCCAGAGAATCACTGAGCAACTACCGTGCTTCACTGTAGGCATGGTTTTCTTTTCAGTGTATGCATTACTCTCACCTGTATAGACACGTTGCTGATCCATAGGTCCAAAAACATCCAGCTTGGATGAATCACTTCATAGAAGGAAGTCCACACACTTCTTTGGCTTATCTACATACTTGTGAGCAGTCTACATCTCACTTGTCATGTTGCCAATTTTCAAAATGATCCTTGTAACAAACAGCTTCACTTAACTATTTAAACTGTTCCTGGGTAATTTTTTTTTTTTTTTTTTTTTTGCAAACAAGTGAATACAATTTAATGCGGCCAGTAAATCTTATTAACCACTGTGGGGTTGAACCTTTTATTTTATTTCGCCACAGTTGTGGCTTAGTTGTGGCCAAGCCCCTTTAGTCTCACAATCCCAGCCGCATGCTCTGAGAGTACACGTCCAGAGACCTCAGTGACTGTTTTGGACAATGACAATGTCAAAATTGTCCATCAATGAGGTGTCGTGGTCGCACATTTAATGTGAAATGATTTAGGGATAGAGGTTTTAAATGTCATGTTCTCTTAGCTTTCACATTTTGAAGAGTAGCGAATGGAAATGACCCGCTTTGCCACATCATCTCAGGGTAGCAGGAAGTAATGGATTACTAATCAAAGGTTGGTGATCAATCTTTTTGTTTGATGTGGGGGAAAAACTGGACATATTTATTTGCCTCAAGGTTTTATTTATTAATAATATTACTTTATTTAAGCAAGAAAGACCCACTAAGACTTAACATTTCATTCATAAGGGTGAACTGGACAAAACCAACAACAAAAGACATTACACATACAATTTTATATAATGTAAAGCACCAAAACATATTAAACAGTGTAGCCAAATAATCTATCAATAAAATCATTTGCATTCAGATCTTAGGCTATTTAAATTTTGTTTAAACTCAAAGAAACGAGTTCCTTCAAATGTAGCTCCATCTGTAGCTGATTTTATGCATAGGGGCAAAGTACTTCAATGTTTTTCCCTAACTCAGACTCTTCACCTTTCTGAATAATGTAAGATGATAGATGGAAGGCTTTATAAATGAGGAGATAATCTTTGCACTGACAATACAGACCATCCAACAGTAGAGGACAATATACAATGATGAGTCAAACTATCGAGGTTTGCAATGAATATCAAGGCTCCATGGTAGACTGTGTGAAAACGACTTAAGCACTTTGACAAAGCATTTATATAAATTACACCGCCGTAGTCAAGCAAAGACATATAAGTGACAGACACAAGTCTTTTCTTAGACTCAAAAGAAAGAAATGACATAATTGAAAAGAAAAATCTCAGTTTCATCTTCAACTATTTTCCCCAGCACATAAAAAAAACAGGTTTACAGACATCTCTCTGTCTCTGTGTCTAATGAAAGTACCTGTAATCAGGCACAGCAGAAAAAACACAAATACACCATTTAAAGCTATACTACATATTTTGGGAAAAAATCTATGGAAAAACAGTTCAATAATGATTCCTTCTTAAAAACCTTTTTGGACATTCTTTTTGGAGAATATAAATAGAAAATGTTTCCCTTTATGGCAACAGTTTGTCTCTCTTTTGTGGGAGGAGACACAGTTTCACCTTGAAATGTAAACAAACCACTGCCTTGAAATATTGTCTGGCCACTGGAGATTTTTCTATCTGATAAAACTGTTCAGAAAAAAAATATTTCTAATTCTGTTTTTGTTTCATCAATGCAAACCAGACCACAAGGTGATGTTTTCCAACCAATTGTGATGAATATATCGCTTGGTAAGTACCTAGACTCTCAGATCAACCTGAAAAAGTGAAGGTTAAGGGTACACAAAGATTTTTTAGCGGAACATTTTCCCCACTGAATAAGTGCACTAAAAATATGTTCCCCCTTTGTTCTTACTCTTCAGTAATGCAAGTGCAATTAGGGTTGATTTTACTTCATGGCTTTTTACACATTTTTACCAAGGGTGCCCATATTGATGGAGAATACTGTAAACCAGACTAAGCTGTGATTTGAAAGATGCAATGCATTTCAAAAATCCCCCCCCCCCCCCCCACCCAAAAAATAAATAAATAAAAAAATAAATAAAAAAATAATAAAAGTACTAAACATGCAGATGTTCTTTGAATGCAGGTTTTGGCTCACCTAAGTAACATGTTCTTTTGTCTTAACTGTTTTGCAGACTACAAAATGAGCCTGTGTTCTGTCATATTGCTACCATGGTGAAACAGGAACCTCTTGTCTGCTTAACTTGAAGAAGCAAATTATTAATTGATAAATTGATAAATGCTTTAGGTTCTTTTCTATTTCTGGAAAGGGATTTTGTGACAAAACAAACAACATCGTCTGCTACTTATAGAGAGATATTTTGTTTGTTTGTTTTTCTGTACTTTAAGTAATGCAGCTGCAATGAAACATGAATTTATTCTTATTAATTGACTGTTATACATAGTTAAAGAGAGGTGCAAATAAAATGCAAGGCCTCTGTATCAAACTGCCTACAAGTGTGCCCAGATTTTAATGTTGGAGGTAACAGCATAGCAAGAGGGAAAATTTATTAAGACATTGCATTTAAAAGCGGTCAAAAATAAATGTTATCATTTGTGCATTTACATTAGACAGATTTTAAGGGACAAAAATTACAGTCAGTATTACTTTCTGCACAGGTAGAACCTGGGATGTGGAAAATTTCTGACGGCTTTAAGGCATCAAGCTCAACAAATCTTAACTTAGAGCAATAAGTCAAAAAGAACACCAAAGGCAAATTTCGAATGACAAAACACCTATTTAAAAAGCTTCAAAGCACAAAAAAACATAAATAAATAAATAAATAAATAAATAAACATGACAAGAATGCACAAAATCCAGCCATTTGTATATGACATGATAAAGTCTTTCTACAATGGTTCATTGTGAATAAAACTTAATTCCTATTTTGGTCTTTTATTGTGTAATCTAGACCAAAGTAATGTTTGCTGTGCTTCTAAAATGATTAAATTAGAGTCTTTATGTTAAATCCTTTTAAGTGGATCAAATTTCAAAAACTGTTTTTTTTTTTTTAATCTAAACATCATGTCTTGAAATGAGCCCTGATACGTTTTACAATTAAAAGAGTAATTCAGAAATGCATTATCAACCTACAGATACAGAGCAGACTATGTAAAGATGATATAACATTCCTCAAAGGAGTTCCCTTTACTTCCCAAGTATTTGGTCTCCCGCATGTAAACAAATAACTGTATTTAGCGGAAAACAGCAGGAAAAGTCCCTTTAAAGATCAAACTACTCAAAACCATTTCAAGATTTAAAAACGGTATTGTACTCTTAAAAAGAAAACCATTTATCTCACCAGTGTGCCCCATAAACTCTAAAAGATTAAACATTCAGTGTTATAACATCAGCCCAAAACCGCTTTGTTTGAGAGTAAAATACCAACATGACTGTCAGCTCGTTATTTTTCCCTTTATTTGTGTTTGACGCAAGGGAACTCTTCTCTTGCATTTAGAAAATACTTTTAATACCTCAAGCCTGACATAATTAATGTTACAAAAACATGTGTCATCACACTGGGGTTAAAGCAGCACGCGGAGCAGAGTGCATGAATTTTTACAGCTGTGTGAGTTCTTATGTCTATGTGAGAGTCTCCATGTGTGCAAGCAAAGTCCCTATTTGGGTACAGTGAACAGCCCATCAGGATATGTAACCAAAGTAACACAATGGGGGGAAACAGAAGGGCTTGGGAGCATGAAACAGTCACCTTGAACCAAGCTGCTCCTTGCAAACATAAGGATTACCCATCTGCACATTTCTGAAGCCTTTTGATTAACAATGTGTCCAAAATGAAAGCCGAAAAGGAGAAAACACAATTTAGTTATTTCAATGGCTTTCTGCAGATGGGTTGCCAACATATTTGGATAATTAACGTGTAGATATTTTCTTTATACCAGGCTCATGATGGCAATTAACATGTTTTGTGGAGAGGTGAAAACTTTTTTTGAGGCAGTGAAGATGGATGGAAATGCATTAGAGGAGGTCATGAAAATGGGCTTCTATTCTTTCCGTTAAAAGGATGCTTTTATAAGGTGATAGCAATTGAGGAATAAAAACCCAAGGGCAAATAAATGATAAAGAACTCATCTTTAATTGGCAATCTTTTTAGTTCATATGAATACTACTCTAAATTTTGTATCTGCGTTTTTGCTGAAAGCAAGGCAAGTCTCTCTTGAACCAGGTTTCTGAAAGGCACAGGGGACCCACAATGACGATCAAAAAGGACAACTCTTCCTCCTTTTAAAGCAAATTGCCAACTCTCTCTTCATCATGATACTATGAAATTCAACGAGGACAATATTAAAAGAACGATTGAAAAATAGTTTTAAAGATATATGCTGCAGCTTTAGGAAAACATTAATTGTGAGAGCTGTGATCGTTTTTTTTTTTTTTTTTTATAAATTGAAACTGAAGCATGAAAAAAAATCCTTTATCAACAAAAGTGGTGGGGGATTTAAAGCACGTTTTAGTAAAATTTATGTAAATGTCCATAATAAAAACTAATCTAAAAATGTTTTATTTTTAAATTAAAATTTGTGTTCCCAGTTCTTAGGACATTTTTTTTGCTTTTTTGTGTGAGGATAATCCTGGACAGGTATTTCCACCTCCAGAAAACAACTCTACTCTGTCCCTCTGTCGCCATCTAATGGCAGGAGTGTGTGCCAGTTTCTGAGCTTTGGAGCCCAGCTGAGGAAAAGTGTGCACCAACACATCCTCCCTCTTTCAGGTAATTATGTCTTTTATCTAGGAGACACATACGGCTACTTTAACATCGGATATCCAGCCGTCCTAATGGCCCATTATTCAAATAACTGGGGGAAAAAACTGTTGGGGTTGGTGACCCCCTCCGTGCCGCAGGGCCCTCCATGCAGGCACACCTGCTGAGACAAGGTAACGTTTATCACTGACACCTTCGCAGGACAGAAACAAAATGGCAGGCGGGGTCAGCAGTAAGGAGCGCACCGGGCCCGTCATATTGCAAACATATCCATTTGTTACGGCTCTACTCTTGTGGTTGCCAGGCTACTGCCTAATATATGGCGACTGAGTGTGCGTCAGGAAAACAGAAGTAAGATGTTGACTTTGGGATAAGCACCTCTTCAAATTAAACAGCACCATCACATTGCATTCAAAATAACATTTCCAAAGGTCAACTTTAAATGGTTCCCATTTGGCCAAAAAAAAGTCCCTGTGTTCTTCAACTCACTAAATCATCCAAATTTGCATACCAGTTACGTTAGTTAGTGGCATTTAATTATTTATGTTTTAATTACACAGAATGAAGGGGATAATATCACTGTACGGTGGTTTGGTGGCGTGTGCAAGCGCACCCCTGTCATCTGAGCACTCGGATGTCTCCTTATTAAAGTACACAAAAAAGATAATTATGCCCGGCTCTGTCTAAACATTGCCGCGGTGATGCACTAGAGTATCGCCGCTGAATTGGACACAGGAGAGGATTGGACCTCTTGTGATTAATGCGTCGGTCACGCGCATTCAGGAGTGGTGATGGCATGTCAACTCCTCTTTGCAGCACTCTGTTATGGAGTCAAACTTCGGGAAATATTGCCCCAATCCTGCTGATTGTGGTGAGGACTCAAACCTGGATTTGTCCAGCTCACTCATGGGAACTCCTTGTATATATGTATATATATATATATATATATATATATATATATATATATATATATATATATATATACATATAGTTGTGAACTTTATAGAGTGAAACATCCAGCAGGATATCACTTTATGTTACTGTCAGTGAAAGAAATGTTAAAATTGAACTGTGCAACTTTACCTCGGTTGAATTGTTTATGATGTGTCAGTTGCAGTGTGTAGCCTGGCCTCTGCATTTTACATATATGCATAGACAGAAATATCTCAACGCTACAGACCCCAGATTTCAGATTAACTCCTTTGCGGGAAGGATGTGTGAAATTGAAGGATAAGGCGCAGTCTTTTAAAATAAGCATAATGTGTTATATACAACAAATGGTATTCACACTCCTTGACCTTTACTCTATTTTGGTACATTCAAATGAGTAATATAAATGTGTTTTAATCCTATTTTATGTGATTGAGCTGCACAAAATAGACTAAATTGGTGAAGCTAAAAGTACAGCGGCCCTAAAGGGACATTGTAGGACTTTTTTTTTTTTTTTTTAAAGACATAGATGTGTTTTTTTTTTTTTTTTACTTTTTCATTTGTACCAGATACTTCTTTGGCTGCCATCTTTAAAATCAATGTAAAACTACTAACTGGCGTGCACCAGATTTTTATTCCCCTTCAGGTGCAGGGTAAAAAGATAGATAGATAGATAGATAGATAGATAGATAGATAGATAGATAGATAGATAGATAGATAGATAGATAGATAGATAGATAGATAGATAGATAGATAGATAGATAGATAGATAGATAGATAGATAGATAGATAGATAGATAGATAGATAGATAGATAGATAGATAGATAGATAGATAGATAGATAGATAGATAGATAGATAGATAGATAGATAGATAGATAGATAGATAGATAGATAGGGTTTGACTTGTAAGGCTTGTTCCCACCAACCTTTCCTCAAAACTCCCATCACCTGGAAAGGTCTTGTTGAATAGACCGGCTGATGTCATTGGAGAGGAGGTATTGATTGACCAAGGGGCAGCAAAGGCCAATGCAATTAAGCGACAAGAAAACATATAGCGTTAAAGACTGGGTAAATAAAGGGACTCTGCAGTAGGGCCAGACAAAGGCCAGTTCAGAGTCCATTCAGAGGCTCCCTGTTCCTGTGTTGGTCTGGGGGTCTTCTCCAAGGGCTGAGGGTCTGGGTGGGAGGCCTGGGGGAGGTGGGCAAAAATGAGAAAAGACAGTGCGTGGGTGTCCAGAGGGAGGAAAAAAAAAGGACAGAGGGTGTTGCTAGGTTGGCTCTGAGAGGACGACAAGAGCTTAGTTCTTCTTATGTCCCCGAACTGTCAGGTGATCACGGTTGATCTGCATCTCAAGGATGGGGCTGTTGAGAGGAAGAAGACTTCTGGTTACTCTTTCGTTCACCATCCTTTCTCTGCCTTTTATTTGATTTTGAATTAAATGATCCAACTGGGAAAGGAGGACTTAAAGTATTTCTGTACAAAAACAACTAGTATTACAGGCATTGTTCTCCTCCTGGAAACATGACACTACAGAGTTTACATTAAGCTCTCAGGTACTGAGAACCTTAATGCCATCTATCTGAACACGCTAAAATATGCACGCTTTTTTAAGCTTAAACACACCTATTTACAGTATTGAGCAGAAATATATATGTACATTTGGTACAATGTCAATGAATGTGATGTTTATTTGGGGCTTTTGGGGATGCATTTGACCTAGTCAGGTTTTGGGGTTGAAATGATCTTACAAAATACACATTATGTGAAATTTTAATATTAAGAATTGCATTCAGAAATTTGAAATTATCGTTGAACTTCTCCAAATCACACACAGTTAAAATCGTACATGCAAGCTCAAATATATATATATATATATATATATATATATATATATATATATATATATATATATATATATATATATACATCCACCCATAATAATATTTGTCAAACCACACACTTTTGTCTGTCTGGATTTAAATTCTACTTTGACCACACGTCTTACCAAAAAACTATATTAGTAGCCCAGCCTATACAACCCAGGCAAGGATTCAAAGAAATGGCTTTGAGATCTCAGGCATTATTAATAAGAAAAAAACTGTTCAAAAGTAAAACAAATGTGCAAAGGGGGTTTACGGAGCCCCTCAAAAGTGTAGCTGTCCCTTTAACCTTTTTCACATTTTGTGACATAACAGCAGAAGCAGTGCTTCAATGCATTTAAGAATCAAGGATCAAGGATCCTTTATTGTCACCGTGTGTATATATCAAAATTAATCTAATTAATTTTGCTACATTAATTAGATTAATGTAGTAAAAAACAATGCATAATTGTGAGGTGAAAAATCTTTTTTTACAGAAAAGTCTTGGGGTATTTGTATTCAGTCCCCCTCAGTTAAACCAGATTAAATGAGTGACATATGTGAACATAAACGTTCAAGTATTGCCAAAGATTCTCTAAAACATTTTGTCCCGGCCATTTTTACAAATAAACATCCCTTGAGCTATACCACTTATTTGTTTACAGAACACATGGTGTTTTGCATGTTGCGCCCTCCACATCAGTGGATCTCTCTTGGTCAGGGCTTGGGACCCACCATGACAACTTATTTTAAGCAATGACCCAAGTCAAGAAACTTTTTTAAAGTTAAATCACTTATTTAAGATGATTATGCTAAGTACAGCAATCAGACCTATCAGCAACAACCATTTCAATGGACTCTGTTGTCTATGCAAAAAACATTCTACTTCAAAGTATTTTCAAGTCAAATTATCAAGCTTTTTGCCAAGAGTCAGCTGTTGAAAGGTATTTATTTTATCCACAACCTGAGAGAAATTACATTTTCTACCTCCATGCATGTAATCAGGCTCTAAACTGAAAAAATGTCCATCCCTGTAAACTTTAAAATGTATGTATTGATTCCAAAAGAGTCACACATTCAGTCTTCATCCCATTGTTTTCTGCGAAAAGAGTAACTCATAAGCCGTGTTTCCAACTTGGTTTCCATTTACCTTTTTGACGCACATTTTGAAATATTGCATTAGACAAGGTTGATGGAAAAGGCTAAATTCGAATTAACTAGCTAAATTAAAAAAATACGCTCATTTGACTTGTTTGAAAAAGCGTAAATGTGCAAAACAGAAGATGGAAAAACATTTCTCAAATAAGTTCTGACGTAGCAGAGCTTATTCGACCGCTTTGACAACCGCCATCTTCCTGAACGTTCCCATAATGTTCAAAATACATTGACTGGAAGCTACAACAGCTACATTTGGACTGGCGAAAAGACTAGAACTTTTCTAAGTCACATCTGTGAAAAAGAAAGAGCAACACATTAACTAAAACCTCGCCCATTTACTGATCTGTGGTCCGTGCAAGTTTGTAACCTCAACTTTCTGTCTGTTATTTCCACATATGACATCATCACACTTTGCGTCACTTGGTTAATTAGCTACAAACTAGTAGATGAAAACACGTCTGATTTGCAATTTCTTTTTTGCAACATTTTAAAAGTTTGCTCAAAATTTCAATGAGAATTGGATGGAAACACTGTTGTAGTATCCATTGTACTGGCCTTTTGCCATGTTTAATTAGCATATGTAAACAAGTTTTGTATTTTGTCTTCAGCAATATTTGTTCCTGTGGTTTAAAACAACAAGCATTCACTCGCATTAGATGACATTTTCAGTATGAATAGACAAAACTCCACAGGTTATCTTTTTTTCCTGGCATTTAATGCCCAGACAAAGGCAGGTCACCCGCTGGAAATACCCTGTGAGTCACTTTTGGTTCAAGACCCACCGGTTGGATTGTTGCAAACTGCAGAGGGAACTTCTTAAGGTTTTACAATTCAATGGTGTTGCCAGTCTCCCATAAAGGCCATGTGGGCAGCCATGTCTTGGTGCGTTTGCAGTTGTGCCATACTCTTTTAATTTTGTCTAATGGTGGATTGAACTGCACTCCATGAAATGTTCAAAGCTCAGTGTCTTGTCTTGCAAATGCTGATAAAACATTAAAGATGTTTTTGGATAAAACATTAAAGAAGCTGAGTACGTATGGTATGTGTACAGCACTTTTCAGATTTTTAGAGGTAAAAGGTTTTTGAAAATCATGCATTATTTCCTTCGACTTCACCACCTGACACTACTTTTTTGTAGATCTATGACAAAATTACGATTACAAATACTGAACTTTATGGTTGCTGAATTAGAGAATGTGTAAAACGTTTAAGGGGCACAATCTTATTTATAATTGTCCAATAAAATACCACAAACACACTGCCTGATTAAATGACTGTTGCTGTTGTTTTATATTAAAAGCATAATCAAGTTGATTCTGCCTGTGTTGTTTTAATGGTGGAACCACTCGTTCCACTCAGTAAAATATGTGATTTTTTACTTTTAATCTTCTTTATATGTCACCTTTGGAATGCGAAATCAACAGGAGAACTAGCTGCCCCCTTTAAATAGTTAAGAGTGTAAATCAAAACATCAACTAAACCTTTTTTAAAAGAAGATGTTGGTGTTTTTAGAATGAAGGTCCTGATGTCTACGAGAATGAGGAAACATTTTATCTGCAAAGTTCAATTTCTGTCTCTGAGTGAAAAGAAATCGTGGCGATATTACTCACAGCCTGTGTTCCACGACCTCTTCAGAAAGTCAAGTCCTTGACCGTGCTTTTAAAAGGTTCAGCACTCCATTGTGGTTTAACCACAACATTCAACTTTCTGAATACACACCATTCCATCTATTTAAATGATATGAACTGTATTTAATGTGGGATTTTACGGCAGCAAGTCAAGGATGCCTGAGCTGTGGAATGCCAATAATTTCAAGCTTTTCATTTACGGCATTAATTACTTAGTACTCAATATACTGCGTTGATGCAGGTAATTTACCTTTGGTGTGGCAGTCCATGTTTGGAAAGCAGTAGGAATTATGGCCCCTCAGTGAGCTACCAGGAAATGCATCAGTGACATTCTGTAGTAATCTTTTTCAAGCTCCAAGTCAAGTCTCCGGTCTTTAATGACCGAAAAGTATGCATGTCAGTGAGTTATGAATTCAAATCCCCAAGACTAATTAAATGCATAAACATCTAACATCTTTATCTTTTTCAGAGAACTCAATTCATGTAAAATACCTGCTGTGATTTATTTTTAAATGTGATAACATGCCATATTTTCTTACAAAAAATACAAACATGCTCTTATGTTCAAAGAAAACTAGTTGTAAAAGGTCAACACTGGTTCCTGCTATATCCGAATAAACCAAGTGCCTGCATTTTAAAGAACTGGAAGTGTCTTTCTAATAACGCCAGCTTCACAGCGAAAGGATATAGGTGCCGTCACACCAGGATATTCAGGGAATAAATATGGAATGCTGAAAGTTTCCGTGCCTTCATTTGGGTTTAACTTTACTAATGAAATAAAAAAAAAATAGTTACAATTGCTGCTCACTAGAGCCAGCATTTCCCAAAATGACCACTTACAAGGATTAAAAAAACACAAAGGACAGGAAATCTGTCCCTTTCAGTCAATTTGTTACCACAAAAACAGGAGACCAACACCAGATGGATGCAAAATTTGGGTTTCTGTTTATAATTTGGTGTTCTAACCTTAGCCTGGATTTATTGTGAGTATAAATTGGGTATTTTCTCAGAAGGGCCCTTCATGGTGGACAGAAAAGATAAATACGTTATCTTTGTAAGAATCTAATTAAAGCCATTCTCATTATTCTTTTTAACTAAAATGAATAAGTCCTGGCATGGAATTTTACTGTCTTTGAAGGGCTCGATGGTGATCCACAACATACTTTATCTTGATGGGCTAATGTCCAGCAGGGGTTGGCACAACAAGCTAGTTAATAACCTCTTTTGAGCCCAGGCCCTTGAGCAAATTAACAAGAGAAACACCATTATTTTCTGGATTCAATGATTCAAAAGGCATTATTGTTGTCCCAGTCTGCACACACATATGAAAAAACTAAATTGCTAACTGAGGAGCCTGCAGGTACATCGTTATGCACCAAACATTCAGCAGCCAATCCGTAACATGCAAAATAGTAATGTACAAGAACAATACAATATAAATAACCTTTATTGTTCCTAGGTGGGGAAATGTGGGTTTACCGGAGCCAAAGGGAAAGGGAAGTTGGGCATTCAGATACAAAAAAAGTAAAAATTGAAAGCCGTAAAGTAAGAATAATAAACTGTACAGCAAGGCAGAAAGAAATATGCAACTGAGTAGGATAATTGAAAACTATACAACAACAAAAACAATAGACTAATTACAACAAATGGAAAAACAGAGCAGTTATAGTTATAAAGTCTAAGACCTGCTGGAAGGAAGGACCTTCAAGAACATTATTTTGTGCACTTAAGATGCAGCAGTCGGTCTCTGGAGGAGCTTTCCAACTCTGCAACATCTTCATGACTGGGGTGGGAGATGTTGTCCCAAAGTGATGTTACTTTTACTAGAGTTTTTCTGTCGCCCACCACCTGCACTGGATCGAGGAGGCCTCCTAGAACAGAGCTGGCCTTCTTTTGAGCTTATCTGACTGCTTCCTGTCAGCTATAGATAAGCTGCTGCTCCAACAAAGTACATCACATAAAATGGTTGATCGCACTACTGAGTCAAAAATTTATTTAGTAGCTTGTGAAAATCCACCAACAACCCTTGGTTTTTCCCCAGGTTGATCAGGATATGTTCCCACTGGCACCAGTCCACAAAGTCTTGTGTCCACTGTCTGTACTCTGAGTAATTGTCACTTATGGTGAGTCCAACTATTGCAGAATATTTAGATAACATTTGTAGCTGGCAACCTGGGGAGTTGAGGGAGAAGTCTGCAGTGTAGTGGGTGAATAGGAACAGAGCCAAAAAGTTTCCTGCAGACATGCCTGTCAGACACAACCCTGTGTCCTCACCAGAGCTGTCAAAATAATTGATGTCTCGATATAACCAATACTAACACAATATTGTTCAGAGGAACTTTCTTTATAAGGCAGATGGACAAATTTGAATGATCTGCTGAGCGATGCTACATGCTAAGCTAACACTACAATGTCATTGTTAAAAAGCATTGTAGAAAGCCAAGTAAAGCTCATGTCTCTTCAACACTGTGTTGTGCAGTTACATACTTCTAAGTTATTTAATATTTAATCAAATGACCTTCTGTCTGTCAGGTATTGTCCCGTGACAATCAGACCAATTTGGCTTTGACATTAGGACAATAGGTGAAAGAGGAAATGAAGCGCTGGCATTTTCTAACAGCAAACTCTTTACACATATGGAATAAAAAAGAGACAACTTCTCTTCAAATACAAAAATGTGTTAACACAAGAGAAGTAAATTTAAATCAACAACTCTTCTTTACTAAGCTAAACTTACTAAGCGAAATTAAGTCTAAAGAAACTAAAGAACTATGTACACACAACAGAACAAAGGGACAAACAAAAATGGTTGAAAACCAGCACCATGAAAATGATTCAACGGTTTTAAAGTTCAGCGAGGAGAACCGACATTCATCTTAAAGAATTTGGAATGAGGTTACATTAATTTAAACAATTCCCATTCACAATGCAACTAAGCCTTAGATAAAACACTATTTGAGAAAATAATATTTTAAATAATGCTTTGCCAAATTGAAAATCAATAACCTTTATAACACTTAATTTTAATCAATCTAATTATTTCTCCTGTAAATAAATACATTTGAATTGTAATTTAAGATGGTGGAGGGAAGCTTTACAAGCACAGATGACCAGAAATTATGTTGGAAGCACACTCTGGTAGACAATTGGCTTGCTAGCTTTTTATCAAAGGAGCCATAAGTAATACTGACACCTAGTGGCTCAAATCAGTACAACAGCCTGGCAGTGACAACAATCTAACATGCCGTTTCCAAACGGTGTGTTGTTTTTCCCCTGAAACTCCACTGAATTTTTACTTACACATGATATGTATATGATGTTGAATTCTGTTTCATTTCTGGTCCACTTACTGGCTTCCATGTTTGCAGGCTGCTGCTCTTTTGCCAACAAAAAATACCAAATGCTGCGCTCTGTTTTGGGACCCCTGGAAACTCTCATACTATTGGCTAAGGAACCAGAAAGTAAACATGGGCTACACTCTGAAGTTGTTCCAGACTGTACCTCTATGAATGAAAGGAGAAAAATGCGACTAAGACATTGATGATATACTGGAGCAATTGTTTATAGGGAATGATTCCTCCATCCTGGGTGACAAATGAGAATTACCTTGGTTATTTTTGTAGTTCATTTCTTACTTTTTGCTCCTTTAAGTTCCACAAAATACCATTAATCAACATTATTGTTCCTTATTAATGATATTTTAGGACAATTGTGGAGCAAACAAAAACAAAAGTTAAGCTGAAATGAGCAACAAGCGGAATTTCGATATTTTAGACAATCAAGACCCAATATTACCACAAAAATACAACAGTCTTTGGCAAAGAAATTGTCAAATAAGGAAAGAGAAAAAATAAGGATTAACAATGGCCTTGCGTTTCTAAAGTGGAGAGCATTTGCAGAGCAGAAGCAGTTCTAGTTTGACTCTGAGCTAGATTTTCTCTTCCAGTCATGTGAGTAACAGCACGAAGTCAAATGTTTGTTTTTGTTGGTGTTACAGTCTTGTTAGACTTGTGTTGCTGTGTTGATTCAATTTAATGTAATGCTACAACTGTGGCATGTGGGTTGATTGTTGGAATTTAACCCGCAATTGGCCAGGCGAGTAGCCGGTAGTCCAGCTACCCACAGGTAGAGTGAGGCGTAGATTGCCACACGTCTTGCTTTGGTCTACAGACCGCACTTAACAGTATCAACAATGGACCAAATACTTCCACACAAGATAACTCTGTTTTACCTATTAAGGATGGAAAGTAACAAAGACAATAGATTTTAATTGGGATTAAAATGAGAAAAAATACAACGAATGAAATGCAACAATGGGAAGTGTAATACAGAACTAGGACTCATTCTATAAAGTGCTTTTAAATACGACTCATTTTTTGTCCTGTTTTTACATGTATTGGTTTGATGAAAACCTCTAAAAACATCATACATGTCTGATATTCCAGAGGAAACTAAACAATGTGATCATGACAAGTTTTTTTTTCATTAGGAGGAGCTTATTAAAACCAAAGATCGTCAAAGTCTGCAGAACTGCTGAACATTATTTCAGATTATAAGACTTTAACACTTCTTTATTTTATTTTTTTTGAATCAGGGCAGATGTAACAGGCTGAACATAGGATAAATTCTCATGTCTTTGTTATTTCTGCATTTCCATGTTTTTCATTTGTTCAAAAGCGTTTAGTATTGCTTTAGTGAAAGACTGCATATGAATGATGCTTTGCTACTTTTTTGTCTGCAAAAGTTTTAAAAAAGTTATTTTTACAAGGATTGTTTTTACCATTCCCGATGCCATATTGTTTTCCATTCATCAACTCATGACATTGTTAAAGTATCACCTGTAGCTTAGGTACCTTTTTTTCCCCCACTATTCAATTAAATATTGGGCTCATAGAGGGGAGACTGGAGAGGTGTCCATCTCTTTTTCAAGCAGATATTTTCGTATTGCTTAAATATAATGACAACATAACTTTAAACATTTTGATTTTAAATATGGCGTTATTATGATTACTGTATATGTGATTTTACTCTGGCTGGATGTACGTGTTCTTTTTTTTCTTGTTTCAAAACTTGCAGTTTTGGTAAAAGGTTGGCTGAATAAGGGACTGAGTTTGTGAGTTCATTATCTAAAAATAGGTGGCCAAGCAACAGCATAAAATGGCCAGGGGTGCACTTAAAAAATATGTTTTTGATTTTTTGATAATTATCAATATTGATTAATATAATTTCTATTTTACCAATAAGCTCATTTTTTTTAAATATATTGTCCAGCCCTAGATGGTCCACTGGAAAAGGGATCAGTTATGTTGGGACACAGGCTTTGTAGGTCCCAGGAGAGGTCCTGCTGTGAGGCTCCTCCTTTCCAGGGCTGTCCTAAAGGGTGTTAGATTAAGGTCTGACATTTATATGTCTCATGGGCATGAGGCACAACATGTGTCGTAGTAAACCTCCAAGACAGCATACGCTAAAGCTAGCTGTTAATAACTTGACAACGGCCAATAACATGGTTCTGTTGGTCTGAGCTCCCACTTTGAAATGCACTTCAAAGATCCGCAATTCAGAACCACACAATACTCAGTTCTACTGTGGTACGAATCATCACAGGAAAATGTTAATCAGCTGATGACTAATAAATAGTGAAGCCATGAAACAAACCAGTGCACCCCCGTCCATTACTCCTCTGCTTATTTGTAACGGCATTAAAGGCTAATGTGGAGGATAAAAACTCGTTGGAGGCAGACTGAAGCTGACAGTTAGAGCAAAAAGTTAACAAAGTTACCTACGCTGCTGCTGTAGTTTATCACGAACGAAAATATAATCCTGAATAACTAGAAAGACAGGAATTGTACAGGGCTGCTGCTGAATATATTTGCTAGAACCACATCCTTTGTTAAACTGTGAAAATTATATCTGGTAGGCACCAGATACATGTTTGTTTTTTGCATGGAATTGTTCTTTATTTTTCCCTCAGTAGTAAAATTTATTTGTATCATCAGCAAATTGACAGACAAATGGAAGCACATGGTGGCACATTAAAGATAAGCAACTATAATGAAATAGAATTGCAATTGTGTGACTGAATCATAAGTACAGACTTCCATAAAGGACATTAACACTTATACTATTAGTGTTATCTGGTATACTGTGATACCAAACAGGGAACTGACATTTATTTATATTATATTTTTTTTTAAATGTGGGCTCAATGGTATGGAAGACAAACAGTGAGAGAGTTAAAAATAAAATCAGAAATATAAAAATAGCCCAATAAATAACCAATACATTTAAAGTGTACCAATTAATTTACACAATTGGAAATAGTTAGATGTAATTTGCCTTTCTTCAAAATATCACATGTATTTACTTTACCACATTTTCTGATTTATTTATTAGGCCATTTATATATTTCTGCTTTTATTTTAATTTCTGTCCATTTTGATCCTTCACAGTGGTCCTGAACCTATTGGGTTTTATTTTTCTTGTAAATAATAAGTTTTTCTGTTTGTATTTTTTAAGCCTGTACTTATTTCTGGTTATTATTGTTGCAGAGGTAT